>NC_051154.1:48428237-48457647 GCF_013339745.2 Dermacentor silvarum | reverse complement strand
CGGGATAGTAGGATCTCTGGTCGGCGAGTGCGGTCTCTCTCGTGCTCAGCATAGCCTCGTCTTTCATCCTGCTGGCGACGGCGGCAGAAGCGAGATATGAAAAGGACGAAGTACGTTAATAGTGCTTACAATATATATATATATATATATATATATATTAGACGATCATCTACCTCGCTCCTCGCTTCTCACGACGCCGCCGATGCTGTAGGGTATGGTCATGTCTGACCTTCGTCACTAGGGGGAAAGTCAAAAGCTTACACTGCACATACAACTCGCATGGCACCCAGTGCTTCACACTCCACATAGAGGTGGTGCCCCCCGCCATTCCTTCCAAACCCCTTCCATCATGCCGCGGAGGCGGGAAGAGGGGACGCAGTTCTAATTTCTGGGGGACGCTGCTGACGCTACAGGAGCGTACGTGACGCTGGCGTGTGTGTGTTTGGGGGGGGGGGGGGGGGGATGAGTGTGTTGCAGTGACCTTAAGGATGCAGTGTAAATCCGGGCGTTACGATGCCGACAATGCGAGCGGCAGGCGTTCGGCATGGTTCCGTGCTGGTTCTGCTCTTTTCCTTTTTTTTTCTTCTTCTTTTTTTTTTTCTTTGTGAACCTCGATGGGTTTTCGTAACCATGTGTACTGCGGCGTGGCTGTTCTCTAGTCGAATAGTCCAACCAATCACAGCGGAGGACGCGCGCGCAACCGCGCATCCGCGGCAGCGCCGGCGGCAGCCATGCGGGGGAAAGAAAATTAAATAAAAAAGAACCAGAAAAACGCCAGGACGCTACGCGATCGGTATGAAGCGCGGGTCTCGCGTTTGACGGCCTGCTCAATGGGCTGTTTGCCCGCGCAGTCTGCTTTGTCGGTGCGCCGGGGTGCTGATTGCCAAGAGAGATGTGAACATGCTTGCCGCTCTAAACAATGGAAGCATACAAATTCGTGTTTCCACTCTTTATTCACACACACAAAGTTTCGCAGTATGTAGATCCCCAACTCGTTGGATCTGCTGCTTTTCTTTGAACAATGAGCGCCGCTTGTACAACCTTTGCGGGTAGCCGCTGTCGCCAGGACTTTCGCAATGGCGTTTTTGAAAATGAGACATAAGAAAACAGCCTAGGCACCCTTAAGCGGAGGCGTTTTTCGCCGTATAATTTACTGTTTACGAATGGATTACACAGATGCAGGGGAATATATGTACATATTAAATACAGAGGCAATTAGCGAGAATCTCTGCGTCTGCGTAAGGTGTGCGTGGCTTCCACACTCGTTACTTTGACAACAGCACAATCACTTAATTTCCTTTTACTTCAGGTATTTACCGCTGTCGAGTGAACTGTTGTGCATGCGATGTGTAGTGTCGAAGACACAGTGCCCCGAATTCATCACATTCTATTACTCCAAACTTCTAGTATGTAGCAAAAAACGAAGCCAGCATTTGACAGTTCGCTGAGTTGGCTGTTTTTTTTAGAAGCAGGTACGGACATTGACGTTTTGGAACGATGAACAAGGACGGTTTATGCTGAACCCTGCTTCGACCTTTCTTACGCATCTGCACGTGTGGCGGAGTCTTGAGCTGGCTAAGCGCGGGCAAAAAAAGTCAGATGCACGTCCATAGTGCCCCGTGAACGAACGATCTGTACAACTCGAAGATCGTTGTATATACTCTGCTTAGTTAGACGCCAAACGAGCGTCGAACCATAGCTACGCAAAAAGAGCCGATTTCGTGTGCCGTTTACAGTCGCGGTTACCGCTCACTGAGAAGGTGACGGCATTCATTAGCGACAGAAGTGCTATGGTTATGGCCGTGCAGAGGAACTCTTTGATTTTCCCTCCTCGAGGACATCGTCTTTCCCACTCTTTGTGTTTATCTCTTTTATCCAGATTTAGTAACAAGTTGACTTAACGGCCGGCCGAATTGAAAGCGTCAACAGAAATGGCGACAACAGGCATGACCAACTTCAGAAGTGCAAGCGTCTCTGCACAGGCGGCCGTAGTTACCAGCTCATACGGTGCATCGTTTATCCCCATTCTCGTACACAACGCAACTCGTTAGTTGTAACAATCTCCTAGGGGGTGCGCCGACTGAAGAAGTAGTTATTCGAAGAACCACGCAATCTACTGAGAAACCGTTGTCGCCCTGTATGCTTGAAGCGTTGCATGCCACGCCGGTAACCCTTATTTTTTTTTATTATTTTTTTGTGGTTCAGGTTCTATTCGTGTTCAGGCACATTATACCAATATCGGTTCGGGTTCAGGTTCAGCTCCGGCCAAAATTCTTGTTCTGGTATGGCTTTAGGTTCGGGTTCGGTTTGACATCCTGGTTGGACTTGCACAAGTTTTTGTCCTTTAGATTTTTTTTATATATTTATATTACTTTTCTGTCTGCTTATGGGTACATTCACTGTAGTAGTTAAGCGCCATTAATGGAGACCAAAAGAAGAAAGGGCGTTCATTGTTGAAAATTGTGCCTCCGAATAGACCTCCTCCCGGTCTACGTCACAAGTCGGCCACGTGATCTTCCGCTCCACGCGGGAGTATTTGGTTGTAAAAAACCACGCCGCACGTGCGTTGGCACGCGATGACAGCGGGTGTTCCCTTTTGTGCGTGTTTTTTGCGCGTACGACCGGTTGGTTCGTCATGCCGGAGAGTTGTTACGCGGTTGGATGCGTAAATCGCACGAAAAGAGGCAGTGGGATTGGCTCTTTTCGTTTCCCACGAGACAAGAAGCAGCGACAAACATGGGTGCTGGCAATGCACCGCGACCAATAATCAGCCGTCAGACGCCGACAGAATCTGCGGATTTCACTTGCGTCTTTCTTGAAAACTCAAACTAAGCAGTGCTTTCACTTTCGATCGCAGCTGAGCCAGATCCGGATAGAGTGCTGCTACACGGGTATTTCCTATCACAATTTTGCTCGATCCGGATCCATTTAATCGTGATCGAGCTTCTTAATCACGACCGTAGACGTCAATCGTCTGCGCCCTCAATGCTCAGTGAGCTCAACCGAATGTCCGAACATGTCTCTCCACGGCAAGGTCGTACGCCTTAAGCGAGCGGTGAGATTTCATTGCTCCCGTAATGTAAGGGAGCAATGGGAGCAATAGGGAGTGATCTAAATATTTATGTTGCCGAATCGAACGTTCGGCCAACATTTCCGATCGTTTTTCCAGCCGCCCATAAGGAAAGGATTCGCCGGTGTCCGCTTGCGGGGCTCTCACCGCTCTCAAAAGCCGATGAGTGTTATACTCCGGCGTTCCCCTCCCTTTCTTGATTGTGCGGGGCTCCGAATCTGCATGACTGCTCTAGGCCAGAATAGTGCAGCGACCAGTCGCATGCAACATTGTAATCTTAGCAGTGCTAGTGAAAGCCAAGGTACACCGTGTTCTGGCGCAGTGGACAAATTTAACCCAAATGTGTAGAATATTTTACTATATTCTGATAAATTGACATAAATAAGCACTGTCCTCAATGTCAAACACTTCAACAAATGAAACAGCTCCCCTAACCAAATAAAATGCTAGATAATAAATTTTATTAACTGACCTGGTTGCAAACATGACACCTCCTATCAAACCTTCGCTGGGGAGTGGGCCGTCTATAGTGTTATAACAAGCCCGTCTGATCCCCTCACGCTACAGTCTTGATTTCCTTCTCAGACTGTCAGTGGCTGATAAAGCTTAACGTATATAAGTGTAAATGCACGGTCGAAAGTTTTTGGGGTTTATTAACTGCGGCAATAGAGGAAGTTTGGCTATTGATGAGCCCGCTATCCCAAAATTGTAGCTAACACACACACACACACACACATACACATTATAAAGTACTCGAGGGAACAGTATATGCTGAAAAATAAAAACAAATAATCAAACGCTTTAACAATCGCACACAGTGAAACTCCATAAGTAAACTCTATAAATATGCAAATAAGGTATTGATATAAACTGGAAAACTGTAAGTTAACTGTGAAAGTGCCCCCTTTCTAGTGACACGGTTCTTTTGAAGTACAATCTTACTATTATGCCGTTCTCTTTCGTACACAACCACAAGAACCTTGGCGCCCACATCGCTCACAACCCTTCTTAGAACAAGCATTTCAAGTACGTTATAAATGCCAATCGCAGGCTAGGTTTTCCATGCGGAACTTTCTCTTCAAATTTCAACTACACAATACGTTAGCGAAGCCTAAACTAGAGTATTCGTGCAAGATTTGAAACCCTAGTCAGACAACACTTAGATATCTTTGATAGAATCCTTTAGGAACCGGACAGATCTCTTCATTTGGTCTAATTCTTCTCGCCACTCTAGTGTGTAAAGAATGAGCAAAGCCTGAATTTATTGAAATTAGCTTCTTGCCACGAACACCTTAACCTGCGTGTCTTTCACAAGGCTTATTATACGTCCCCAACGCTTAAAAACCAGCTGTTCTATCGTCCATCCTACTATCATTTCGTACTAATCATTGATTGAAATTTGGTGTACCGTCATAATGTACCAATGCCAACTTTAACGACTGTAACCGCCTTCCTGCAACCACCGCTGCCATCTCTGACGCCACAAACTTCAAAGAAGATCTTAGAACTCAACCGCCTTCATTCCTCTCCATATAATGCCTTCGGGTCTTGAGTACATGAAAAATAAATAATAAGTCGGAGATCCGCCCAAAGGCGAAGCATCGATTGCGATATCAAATTATTAGACAGCTATACGAAGTAAGGATAGTAGTTTTATCTGTCGTATCACCTTGTAAACATTCGCTTACTAAATTAACAAGCATGATGTCCCTTGTGCACAGGCAAACCTGAACTTATTCCACTCGATATCCGCGGACACTCGCTGTCAAAATCCTGGCGTTACTGGCGTGAGGAAATGCGGCAGCAGCAGCTAGCGAATTGACCTTCATGCTGCCTCTCACTTCAACGCGAACTAAGCGGCGAGAGCGGCGTTGTGAAATATTACGAAAATTTTGTTAATTGCGCTAAATGGGGTGTCAACGGCGCGTAGATTTAGAACTGTCAGGTGTATCTAGATATATTTTTGTAGGGCTAAAGTGTGTTTTTGTAGAAAGAAGCTGGAGAAGTTTCACAGCAGTACACGTTTTGAGGGACGCTGCAAGAAATTATGAAATTTGTGCTATCTTCTCAATGCTTGCAAGAGGACAAAAACGCTTGCGATATGAAAACTGGCCGATGTATCAACATGAAACTTTGCGTTCGTTGGAAGAAGCATGCTAAAGAAATTTCAAGCCTTTCAATGAGTTAAAGGCGCTGTCAGAAATTTTAAATATGCCGCCGAAACTTTCAAAACCTTCCTTGGGGCAGTGAATTAAATCTTAAAATTTAGCAAAGCAAACAATGTAATTTAGGAAAGCAATCAGAATTTAGAATTAGAATATGGAAAAGCAAACGCTGTAAGCGAAAGGCTCAATACGAATGCTTGTTGAATGTTTGCACACTTACACGAGAGACCCTTTTTTTGCTAAGAACCAATCACTGAAAATGCCAGCACAACAGCTGCGGCGGTGTGCGGTGAGGCGATGTAGTGAGGAAAATGCAGGAGGTCTGGGAAAGAGTACAGCAGGATCCCCGGAAACACCTTTTCGCCTGAAAAACACTCCGAGGCGGTAACAAGAAGCTCGCTAGGTGCCTGGACTTCTTTCTATCCAACTCTGCTTCAGAACGACTTGGGTTGTGATTCTAGAAGGTCGCACAAGTCTGCCGTTTTCCTTTTTTCGTTTTTTTTTTTTTTCTGCTCGAGTCACATATAGTACCGATTCTTACTCCTTCTTCATTGGAATGGCGAGCAGTCCCGAATGCGAAGCTTGTGGGTTCGAACAGACGATTGCGAATCTTCTCTCTAAGTGTTCTCGTTTTAGTGCACAAAGGACAGCGCTCTGCGCAACGCTCGACAAACTTGGCAACCGTCCCCTTACTGAAAGTAGAATCCTTGAACCCCGGTAGCAGCCGACGGCAGCCCGAGTTGCTTTGAAAGCACTGATGTGTTTGCTAAAAACATCGAGACTGTATCAAATACTGTAGTAGTTGTCAAACGCCTTCATTGTGTTTGTACGGACAGATCATTTTTCGTATCTTCGTTTCTTTTCTCATTTCTTTTCTATCACTTTCCCGTAGTGCTGCGTAGCCAACCCGACACTAACACTGGTTGACCTCTCTGCTTTTCATCTTAATATTTCTTTTCCTCGCTCTCTGCTATACACGGAGAGTCATTATGCAGCAGCATCGTTATTTCGTCTCCCCTGGGGGTCATTCTCTTGTTCATCAAACACAAATTAACGGCTTTGCTGTATACTTGCGGTCAATGCCAGATGAAAAGGGCTCAACATTTCCTTTCGGAAGGAACATTGCGTAACTAGTTCTAAACAATTTCTACGCATCCCATTTATCTGGAACGCCCGCGGAGGGTTTTTAACAAGACAAAGGAGCATGAAAAACACACACACACACACGAAAAGAACAGGCTACGCAACTTTCCAGACTCGCAGTTGTATAGCTACTGCTCCTCGCTGAAGTTTGAAAGACGATTGAAAGCGCGAGGACAATTGCGAAAGGGGGGAGGGTGGGTGGAGCCGAGGAATATTTAAGGTTTCTTGTCTCTCCACGCTTAGATGCACCACCCTTCAGCTGAATGAGTTTTCAGAGTTTATTGAAAGGCAGCGTGCATATAGTATGTTCAGCATGAGCAAAGGGACAATCTTTGAGAAAGCTGAGAAGTTTGTGCTTTTTTGTGTTATAATAAGCCTCTTTTTCGCAGAAAGACAATAAGTTGCTGAGCGACCGTAGTCCTACTATTACTAGGTCGTCACGCAATGTCAGCGTATCGGAACTAGGCCTCAGCACGCGGTATTTAGGTTGCAAATCTGGTAGGTCTAGCCCTTTCTATGTTTATGTCATTGCCAGTCGAACGTGAATGTGCTCTCAGTTTTTTTTTTTTTTCTTGGTTTGTGGCTCACCAACAATGGAGGGCCCTCAGAATTGTTGGTGACCAGTCGCAATGCTATATGCGGCACTTCTCCACCGCGCCGTGAACATTGATATATGGTACAGACTGCATATCAAACTGCTCAGACTGTTTAAACGCTGATTCTCATCGTGGAGCGACGCAATAAAGCCCGTTCTACGAATTATCGCAAGCCACAGGTCGTTAAATATGGAAAAAAAAGCGTATGACATTAGACTCACTGATACATAATCTGTTGGTTCAGTGCAAAAACAGGTAATTCTAGCCTTCAGGGCGTATTGCCTTAATTCACTGCAATCCGCTGCGGTGGCTTAGCGGCTATGGCGTTGCGCTACTAAGCACGATATCGAGGGATCAAATCGCGACCGCGGCGGCCGCATTTCGATGGAGGCGAAATGCAAAAACGCCCGTGTCCCGTGTATTGGGGGCACGTATAAAAGTTCCCCTGGTGGTCAAGATTAATCCACAGTCCCCTGCACTACGGTGTGCCTCATATTCAAATTCGGGTTTTGGCACGTAAAACCCAGAATTCAATTCAATTCGAATTCACTCCACGAGCATGGATTCGCGGTCCTCCAACATAACTTGCTCCTCTCCAACATCATGGGGTCCGGCTTGGTTTCTACGTTGTACAGGAGATGGAGCCGAAAGCGGGCGCTGAAGCCACTTTTGAAGAAAGTTTACGTCCAGCTGGCGCCAGAAGCCAGTGGAGCCCTGGAATTGGGGCCCCACCTATCAAGCTCCCAACCCCCTATGCCTCTTTACCCAATTCAATAAAGTTACTCTTCTATACTACCATTAACTTGAGCTTCGTGTTGCACTGTTGTGCACGTTACCATACGCCGAAAAGAACAGTGTCGCTCCAAATTTTACAGCAATGGGTGTACCAACACGCGCCTCTCCACGTGAGCCGCGAGCGAACACTAAATTTTCGGTGCAGTCGAAAGGCACGTTGTACCTTCTCAGGCTCCACGCGAAATTTTGGCGCTCGTCCTTGAAATAGGCAGGCTGTATAAAAAGGTCGCAAACAACCCCAACTGACGTTGAAATTAGAGCACTGTGACGATTGTGCGCATTAAATCTTATGTACCCAAGCTAGCCTGTCAGCGCAGTTGGTGCGTACAGGATGAAAGGAGATGGCTTTATCTCGCAGAAGGCGCATTTGCTGACACAACAATTATAAAGGTCGAAGGAAGGAAGAATGTCGAAGCGCCACGAAGATGAGTCGACCACTGACGCGGTGCTGATCACAGCACACAGGTTCATATAAAAATGTTGCAGTGGCTTAGCTCGGCTATGCCAGGATATACGTAGCGTTAGCAAAGGTTCAGCTGATTATTCTTAGCTTTCCTGGTTGTCTAGATTGTCAAGGATTAGCTTGATTGTCATGCTTACTGCTGCTCCAATGACACACACGCGGTATACGTATTATGTGGCACATGTATATAGCCTTCTTCTGTTCATTCCTCCTACGCTCAACCGCTAATTGCCAGGCAACTACTTCGGGATCCGATGAGTCAAGCTTCTCCGTTCTTCTGCGCTGTTGAGCAGCATTTGCGCTCTCCTTCTCCATGGCTATACCACACTGGCAAACGCCAGTCAGAAGCGCAGCGGCTCCAGCGCAGTGTCAGACGGCGACTGCACAGCGAGCGCGCGCCGGCGCCAGTCGTCTACCACGGCTACGACGTCACTCCTCTGGAATGCGCAGACCGGCGGCGGTGAGTCGCGCGGCGGCGGCGGAGTGCGCGAGAGGTGCCGGCTCCGGTGGCGCCGGTGCGCAAGCCGTGTGACATCACTGATCCTTGCGCATGCGCAGCACGGCTCTTGATGTGCCGCGCGAAACGGGCTTGGCTAGGCCAGTGTAGCTAACGCTACAAAAATTACTAGTGCGAACTGTGGTGCTTGAGTCTGCGGAAGCTGCAAGCACAACGGTTCAGCCAACAAGGGAACGATGGTTAGTATAACGTAAGTCTGCATAAACTTTGTTTTTCTGGCTTCAAACGGCTTTGTGACTTTACAAACTGTTCATTTTCAACAAAAAAAATATATTGCGCTTTAAGTGTAAAAATTCCCAATAATTTTGCATGTGCACCGAGCTTTGTTGCCTTCTCTGTTTAGATATGTCGGATTGCTTCGAAATTTGGGATGATAAAGGCAGGTAAAGTGCAGCGAATAAAGCCGCTAGAGCGTTTGAAGCCACATGCACGAAGATGAAACAAATTCATGCGCTAACGATCCAGCCAGAGTTCCCTCCAGTAATTTTGGCAAGAAACTATATGGGTCATAGCCTTCTGCACCAAGGGATCCGCTGAGTCATTCTTCGGCGGCGATGACATTGGAGGGAATACACTCCAATGTCGCAGTGAAGTCTCTACAGACAGAGTGTCAGGAGTCAACTCAGGGGCCGAGACTGAAAGCATCTGAATGAAACCCACGTTGGAGGCACTGTAGTGTTGCTTTATAATCTGTTGGAATTACAACAGGTGCATGTGGCACGCAAAGTGAAGTTCGTTTAAGCACAATCAAAATGACCAACTGTCCTGTCAGAGTAGGTGGGACTATTATTCTTAGCCTTTCTGCTCAAGAAATCTTGGCAAGCGCTTGGCAAGCGGAGTAGAATGAAAGTTGGCACTTGCGCTGTCGGAGCCACCTTAACCTGTGGGCCTTGCTCACTAATGTCCGTTGTAAAATAAATGCGATTCTTATTTTTTAGGCGTAAACACGCTGTGTTGACACGCAGCTAGAGTATTGTTGGCATGTTCATTTCATTTTTCGCTTTGCGACCTTGCTTTTTTTTATTCTCCGGTACTTATAGCAGCGTTGTAAAGTGCACTGAAGTACTACTTGTTTATTAAGCGGTATTTGCACTTTTAACATGTTCAGATTTCGTACAAGGACAACATCTAGGAGGGTTCCACAACGCCTGTTAAGAACAGCGTGAGGAAAATTTATTCTATATAATAATATCGAGAAACTAATAGCGCTACCTGAAGCGCGACAAGTTGAACTGAATCTTTCAAATGAGGTCCCACAAGAGAGTGACGTGCCGAAGCAACGTCGCTTTCAATGGGTCGCCAAAATAGCTCATATTTCCCTGCTGAGCAAACCTTATATTATGTTTAACGATCAACCACAAAGCCGTACCGGACAAAGGGAGCCCTGTACCCAGGACTAGAGGGATGCACTACGGTGTAGCAGCAAGAATAGGTGCAGAGTAGCTCTCAATTGGAGACTGCATAACAAACTGCAAGAAAGTTTTTGTTAGGAATTATAAGGCGCTCAGTAGCACAAACGACCAGCTTGCCTGGGTAACCGAACGTGAATGCCGGCGCAACTCCAAGGCCATTTTAATACGCACCGTTATCCGCCCTCTATTGGCGTAAGTCAACTGTCGCCGTTTATCATCACAATAGCTTTCTTTCTTTCTTTCTTTCTTTCTTTCTTTCTTTCTTTCTTTCTTTCTTTCTTTCTTTCTTTCTTTCTTTCTTTCTTGCTTGCTTGCTTGCTTGCTTGCTTGCTTTTTTCTTTCATTTCTTTTTTCTTTTCTTTCTTTCTTTTACATCGAGATACAGGTGAATGACTCGATCTTGTTAGAAATAAAAAAACATAATTTTAGCATAGGTTGAGCTGCCAGACACAGACAGACAAGAAACTTTATTTTGTCCTAAGGGACTACTTTGTCGTAGTCGCGGTCCGCACCTGCACCGGGGGCGGAAGACCGTGATCTTCAGCCCTTTCGCGGGCCTTTTGTACAGCCCGAAGCTGGACTTGAAGGTCGTCGCTCTTGACGGCTCCTTCCCAGTCTTCTTGCCTGTTGAAAGGCGAGTGGTGCAATGCTGAGCATAGCCACAGCCTGTGATTAAAGGTGGACCTTTCCTCAGCGGGGATCCACACCCGGAGCGTAGTGGCTCAGCCTGGATCGAGACGGAAGTGAGCCCGTCTGCAGCATTCTCAACACCGAGGCCTGGGTGAGGGGCCGGGAACTGCCTGCGTCCCAGCTGGTAGTGAGCCGTGATGTCGTGCAAAGTAAGCAGCGGGTCCCTGGTCCGGTCGATACCCTGCGAAACCGGGCCCCTCAGACCGGCGCGGTTGACGAGACCTCACGCCTGGTCGTGGGCCAGCTCTATGGGGTTGATCGAGCCGGGAGAGACGTTCCGGCCCATGTGAGCCGGGAACCAAGTGATGACGTGACGCCCCGTTCCTGGCTGGCGGGTCCTAAGCACCACCGCAGCCTCGGCCGAAACCGAGCCGGCGAGAAAGGCCATCGCCGCCGACCTGGAGAGTCCGTGAAGATCTGGGTGCGCGCAGGATCGCACAGAGCCAGCGCCACTGCGACTTGCTCTGCAACGGACGCCGTCGAGTGTTGGATGGACGCTGTATTCAGGATTTTACCCCGGGGATCAACCACCGTGGCCGCGTACGAGTTTGATCTGGGATACTGCGCCGCGTCGACAAAGGACGCGAGCTCTGGGTTCTAGGGCAGTCTGGATGAGTGCTTGGGCCCTGGCTGCGCGACTGGCCTCGTTGTGCTGTGGGTGAACGTTCCTCGGGAATGTGGAGACTCGAAAGGCGTCTCTTTCTTCCTGGTGGAGGGGGACGGCGCACGACTCCGCGGCCATGGCGGTGAGGCCCGCCATCTCGAGTATTCGGCGGCCGGACTTGCTGGCAGACAGGCGAACGATCTGTGCCGTTTTCTGTGCTTCTACGATTTCGCTCAGGGTGTTGTGGACCCCGAGCTGCATCAGCTTATCCGTGCTGGTCGTCACAGGCATACTGAGCACTCGTTTAACGCTCTTCCTGATGAGTGCGTCAATCTTGTTCTCCTCATCCCGCGACCAGTTTAGTGTGGAAGCCACGTAATTGATATGGCTCATAAGGAAGGCGTGGTAGATCCTTAGGAGGTTGGCTTCGCTGATGCCACCCCTCCGGCTCGTCACTCGTGAAACGAGTCTGAGCATGTTCTCCGTCTTCGCCCTCAGGCGTGCGTGATCGTTTGCACGTTGCTGCCCTTAGCGTTGATGACCAGTCCGAGCACCCTGAGATAATCAACCCTCGGGATGCGCTGACCCGTCTTCGTTCTCAGATGGATCGGTACTTAATCCAGCGGCGTGTCGAACTTGCGGCCCTTTCTGTCGGGCCGATACAGCAAGAGCTCCGACTTGGTCAGCGAGAGGACCAGTGCCGTGCCCTCTAGGAATTCTTCCGTGACGTCCAGGGCGTCTTGCAGAGCCTGCTCCACCGCTGCGTCCGACCCGCCGCCGTACCAGATGGTAATGTCGTCCGCGTAGAGAGCATGATTGAGATTGACACCCCCGATTCGGTCGTGTCGGACCGATAGGTCTCTCATGGCGATGTTGAAGAGCAGTGGGGATAGCACCGCACCCTGAGGCATGCCGCGGGCTCCCAGCGCGTATCCGTCCGACTTGATCTCGCCCAACTTGATCGTGGCCTTACGATCCCTGAGGAAAGAGCTCACGTACGCGTGAAAGCGTTTGCCGAGGTTCAATCTCGACACAGAGTCGAGGACGTGCTTGTGTTTGACGGTGTCGAAAGCCTTCGCGAGGTCCAGCGCCAAGATGCCTCGGACGTCTCTCGTGACCACGTCGACTATCTGCCTCTTGATCAGTAGCATGACCTCTTGAGTGGACAGCGAGGGTCTGAAACCGACCATGTTCGGCGGGAGGAGCTGTCATTCCTCGACATACCTCGATATTCTGTTGTGGATGACATGCTTCACCACCTTGCCCACGCAGGACGTGAGCGAAATGGGTCGCAGACTGTCTATGGCCGGTGTCTTGCCTGGCTTCGGAATTAGGATCACTGTGGCTTCCTACCAGGCATCCGGTTGCCAAGTTTTCTTATTCCGTCTGAGATACTTGCATGGCAAGCAAGAAATGAAGAACTTTCCTGAAATGCTTGTACAACGCCAATTAACTGCTCAAATAAACAAAACCACCTAAAGAATTGTATTGCTAAGAGGAGAGAGCTAGTCGGCATCACACATGATATCATATCGTTAAGATATGTTTAATGAATAAATAGCAAACATACACCTTTCTGTACCCGCCGTGGTTGCTCAGTGGATATATGGTGTTGGGCTGCTGAGCACGAGGTCGCGGGATCGAATCCCGGCCACGGCGGCCGCATTTCGATGGGGGCGAAATGCGAAAACACCCGTCTACTTAGATTTAGGTGCACGTTAAAGAACCCCAGGTGGTCAAAATTTCCGGAGTCCCGCACTACGGCGTGCCTCATAATCAGGGGCGCGATCTTGTACGCGTTCCAAAATGGAACGGAGGCGTTCCGTTCCATCGAGCCGCACACGATTGGTCAATTTGAACGTCGCGGTTGACATTGACCAATCGTGTGCGGCTCGATGGAACGGAACGCCTCCGTTCCATTTTGGAACGCGTACAAGATCGCGCCCTAGATCGTGGTTTTGGCACGTAAAACCCCATAATTTAATTAATTCATTAAGACACCTTTCTGTATAGACTAGACCATCGACACACCACATTCATTTTGGAACATACAGGTTGCTCACTACACAATTCGCAGGTAAAATGCCCATGAAATGGTCTACGCTAATTTAGGCACTGTTTCATGAACACTGTCTAAATTAAATCAGAGGAACAAGAAATTTTTATCATTATCATTTGGTGGAGGGTCACTATTGCAGGACACGAAAAAAGAACTGTCACAAAATAAGAAAATGCACATTAAAGGCAAATTAATTCCCGTGCTTCGCTCCCCTTCAATAATTAACCCTGCAGCAGAGATGATCCTATGAGTTCACACATGGCTCACGATGATTACAGCGCAAACAGGGGCACGCTTCACTGTTAGTGAAGTAAATGTTCATTTGTTGTTGTTGTTGTTGTTGTTGTGCTATCTGAAATTATCTTCCAAACGTTTTAATATTTTCAGTGATTTTACTCCAAAGCCCGTGTTGCTTGCTTGGTGGCACGTGGTTGCGTGCTCCTCACTAATCGCATCCCTTCATTCAAATGTACGTTTCCACGGTAAAAGAAGAGGATGTACATTGCCAGGATTAAAATTCAATTGCTAAAGTGCAAATTTCACATGTCATTTTGAAGCGTTGCTTCAGGGTTATATGTTGAGCATACTTCGTTGGACATTACTGAAAATTTCTTTCAAACCTCATGTTCTTCTTCTTCTTTCTGGGGTTTTACGTGCCAAAACCAGTTCTGATTATGAGGCACGCCGTAGTGGAGGGCTCCGGATTAATTTTGACCACCTGGGGTTCTTTAACGTGCACTACAACGCAAGCACACGGGCGTTTTCGCATTTCGCCTCCATCGAGATGCGGCCGCCGGGGCCGGGATTCGATCCCGCGACCTCGTGCTCAGCAGCGCAACGCCTTAGCTGACTGAGCCACCCCGGCGGGTCTTTCAAACCTCATGGCTAGCTTATGTTATCCCGGAGAGAGAAACGAAAGACAAACATTCCGTCCGAAACAATGCGTGTTTGAGAATGGAGGCAGCGCAACACTCACCGATGTTTTCTCGCTTCAATCAGGCCGACCAGCTTCACTTAAGCAGATTTGGACTCGTTGTTAGCGCGCACTCGCTTTTTGCTTGCCGCGCTTTAAAAAAAGAAAATAATTTAAAGTGTACTTCTCTCCATCATGAGATTTTCCATGCGATCCATTTTCCACTAAAGTATGGATGGGCACATTCATTTACATGCTCAGCTATAGCTGCAAACGAGAAGAGCAACTTAACAGCGGCCATAATAAATGATGGCAGCAAGTTTCTGACACATTTCCAGGGGTGTTTTTTTAACGAAATTCGCGACCCAAAGCCTGCATGCAAGTGTAATGTAAGAAATAATACTGACAATAGAAAAAATTCTAAATAAGTGCTTCGATGAAACATTTCGCTTGTCTTTGGGTACATTTAAGCAAGAGTTGAGAGTATAATCTCTTTCGATAGGACCATCCGCATGCATACTGGCCCGCGTCCATTTGACGATAACCATGCTGCTTTTCTTCTTCTTCTTCCTGGGGTTTTACGAGCCAAAACCAGTTCTGATTATGAGGCACGCCGTAGTGGAGGGCTCCGGAATAATTTTGACCACCTGGGGTTCTTTAACATGCACTACAACGCAAGCACACCGGCGTTTTTGCATTTCGCCTCCATAGAAATGCGGCCGCCGGGGCCGGGATTCGATCCCGCGACCTCGTGCTCAGCAGCGCAACGCCTTAGCTGACTGAGCCACCCCGGCGGGTCATGCTGATTTTCACAGAAACATCTGTGTTGCATCCGCAAATTTGACGGGAACGTGAAAAGTATGCTGTTTGCCGAATTCGTCCGAGTGTGCATTTGTAGCCAGTTATGAGGAAAGCTCAAAGGTTATTCTATGAAAAATAATGCAGCTATCACGCACTGCGGGGATCATAGTAACGTTACCTCGTCCTATAGGACCAGCAGTGATCGAGCTATGGCTGTTTCAGGTTGGAGCCAACGTTTTGACAAGAGGACTTGTCTTTGTCAGAGCCTAAAGGGGTTGGCGCCATGTGGACCCATCCTTTGCTCGACCATGCAGTGCTGATTACTTCAGGTCTCCATCTTCCTGAGTAGATTTGTCTTGTTTGAATTTGCCCTATAGGATGTGCCAGTAAGAAATACTTGATAGAAACCTGGCTAAGCAGTCGCTCAAACACTGTGGGAATGATATGTAGTACACAAATATTTCTATGATTTGGCATGACTCCATTGAATAACCACACTGTAGCTTCTTTTATTGTTCCTTGCTATTCAGCTTCGTCGCCCTGTAAGCCGCACAACGTTTGTTTGGAGTAATTGAGCGCACTGCGTTCACAGCTAATTCGTTATATCACGCACTTTCCATAACATAATGAATCGTCACTTCTTGAATATGCGTGTCGCTGATTTCAGATGAAAGTTTAGCATTAGCACTCACCGTTAGTGACTTTTTTTTTGGTATCTTAACAGTCCGTTTCTGATATCTGTACAAAGACAGAAATCAGAGGCTCTATGAGGGTAATCGTTGCCAAGCATCAAATTTGCGATGGTAGATTAGGTTAGAAGCCAAAATCAGAAAGTTGGTTGAAGCTAAGAGGGCGATGTTTAGGCAAATCCATGCACTGGAGATCATTTCCATGCTGAATGAAGCGCTCTACTGGCGGTGCTCGTAGACACTATATAGCAGCCATATTTCCCTCTAGTATTCTTAGTTTGAAAATCTCCGCCTTACCCTTAGCTCTGGCCATAACGTTTTCATGGTATTTCGAACAATAGATCACCCACGTTGAGCGATCCCCGTTATTTTATTCCTTGTGTCTGTTCTCCCGAGCGCTCTTATTCAATAAATTATTCTTGTACTTTCTAATTGCTTTTTCAAAGCCATAAAAACGTGGTCAAAATAACGTGACTGTCCAACGACGACAAACGAACCCGGGATGTGTCACTCATATCGATAGGTAATATTATCGCCTATGAAGAGCTGTCTCTTTATGGATCAAGCACAAGTGTACAATACCAAACCTTTTTCGAGTATTTCTTTCCCTTCTAGAGCTCACGGCCCTATCATGTGTCAGGAGAGAGAGCAAGGAGAGGAAAGGCAGGGAAGTCAACCAGAAGAGCGTCCGGTTTGCTACCCAACACTAGGGGTAAGGGAAAGGGGGAATAGAAAGAGGAAAATAGGGAGAGAGTGAGTACTGAGTATACGTGGGACGATGTACAGGGACACTATAAGCGGTCTTTTAAACCGGTGCACTTCTAATACTGTACTAATGCACGCATCGCTTTTTGTGCCAGTGACGGGTGTAATCATGGTCCGAGTATCTTTGACTCAGAAAACGGTCTCGAGTCCAGTCCGTTTAAAGTTTTCCTGAGAGAGAGGTGTCAAAACAGTCGCAGGAGAAAAAAAGCTCCGCCTTGCACCATTCTGAGCATATTTCTGGGTGTTAACACTTCCCCATAGACTAAAGCATCCAGAGGGTGTTTAAATGAATTAAATTCTGGAGCTTTACGTGCTAAAACCACGATCTGATTATGAGGCACACCATAGGGGGGGACTCCGGATCAATTTCGACCACCTGGGATTCTTTAACGGGCACACAATGCACAGTGCACGAGCGTATAGATTTGCATTCCGCCTCCATCGGAACGTGGTCGCCTCCAGGGGGGGGGGGGGGGGGGGGGGGGGGGGGGGGGGACTAAACCCGCGACCTCAAGATCATCAGCGCTACGCCATATCTCGACGGGTGGAAGGCGCTCCAGCTGCAGTTTCCAAGTGCACATAGACATGTGAAACACATGGGTGGTTTCATAGGGAACGCACTTGTTTACGCAGCTTGGAGTTGGTAGGCTTAAAACATTTTTAAACCGTCTTGTGCGCTATTCTTATATTTCCCATGCCCAAAGAACGTCCTTATCAAGCCGCAATCTTGCTTGCTTTACGCTCGCCTGATGGTGGGGCATAAACAGTCATGTCACTCTTGAGTCTCTGCTGAGGGCGGGACAAATGTGCCTTTTCGCAGCTCAGTTTCTGTTTTTTTTTTTTTTTTTTTTCCGGTGAAATTGGCCGGAATTCATTCTGTAGCAGAAATCAACAGCGTCAGCTTCTTGTATATCTGGAACCGATCAGGAATTCATCGGATGACGAGCTTCAATTATTGCATTAGAATCAATAGTCTGGCTCGTTCGGTTACAGTGTTAATTAGCCAGACTGTATGCCTTTCTCATAAAAGCAATTTCAAGGATATATTGCTTAATTATCGCATCTGCCCTATTTCTAAGGAATTTCGAACGCGCATCCTGAAACGGCCTGTACAACAGCACTTAGTGAATTCAAATTGCAGCGCTTGTGGGGGCTATCCACAATTCGTTTTCAGGTTAGCGTGAAAGCAATTACGCAGAGGTAGTTCAGTCTTGTATAACGTCGCGCGAAAAAACAGTGAGTAGAGTTTGAACGCAGTTCAGTAGAAGCACCATTCAGAAATTGCGCGAGATTAAAATTTATTAAATTATCTGGTTTAACGTCTTAAAGCATGCTCCCGATTACCTTTACCTTAGCACGATGACCCTGCAATGTTTGGGGTGCAGCTTACCAAACACATCACCCGTAGGAATTCCATGCCTAACAATGAACTTTACCAAGCTTGCAGAAATAGCGTCTCGGTATTTCTGTAAGGAAATTGCGAGACGCTTTTTCAACTCAAAGTGTTGGCCTGGAATGAACTTCATCTGAGCCATCCTGTCAGACTGGCCGAAGTCTACGGCCGTGGCACAAGAAAACAGAACTGCTTTGTCAATTCCCAAACTCTTCAGCAACAATCCGGCCCTTAACGCAGCCTCGCTGTCGGCGTTGTGTAAACGAGCAAATGACGACACAAAGAGACGCGTAGTGCGTGAATAGGTGTAGACCGCGCTCGATATTGGCATTCGGGTGCGGAAGTCTATAAATTAGCCACTGCAGCGAGTCACGCGTGGATGCAGTGCTGCCGCGTGAAGCTACCAATATGGAGGCTTCGCACATACGTATACCGCCGGTGTACCGTGACGTATGGGACGCCGCAGCTTTTGTACGCAGGTGCAGATACCAGACCGGGATAGGAAACACTGTTAACAATAAGAGTGAACGGAAATTCCACGCCGCGCTGAGCGAAAACAAGCGAGTCGCCGCGCAATCATCGTACGCGCCACACAGGGTCTCATTTCCATAAGCCCCGGAAAACTACGCTTCCCTCCACATGTCTATTCTCTTTATCCTTCCTCTTCTTATTCTCTCTCTTCAGTCGGCCTTGCCGCACTTTGCTGTTAGCATTTTTTTTTTCTGTTTCTTTTTTTTTTCTTTAACACAGGCCAGATTTAGCGGCCTCATCGCAGTAGAGGCATATTACATGGCTTCACGCGTTGATCGTGTAGGCTGCACAGAGGGCAACCAAGCTGGAAGGAGACTCGACGAATCTGCGTGCTTCAGAGTGCTGCCGGGCCCAGTTTAAAGGACAGGCTGCTCGTCGGAGCTTGTCCCGATGCTTCGTTCAGGCTGCGGAGCAAGGCCGCGCGATTCGGCCACGCGGATATTCCACAGCCGGGGCGACCGGCGGACAGGCCACCCTCTGACATTTAACGCACGAACCGAGCGTCTCAGCAGCTCACCGCTTACTGCTTGTAACAAGACAAAACTTTGCTAAGTGACGCCTGCACGCTTCCATTCGTTCCAGTGTAGTTTTCATTTTTTTTTCTCTCTCTCTCTCTCGTTTCTTTTTTTATTCTTTTTTTTTTTACGTGTCTACGTGTTCCTTGTGGGACAGCAAGACACTTTGATGGAAACTCGTCAACTATGCCACTTGTTTTTTGGGACCGTTTATCAGACGACTATAGTAAATAATTAATGTGGATTCGCCATTTCCTACCGTAAAAATCCAGGCGAGAATTAAAGTGGTGTCGTTTCCGTGCACGCCTTCTATTAGCCCTGCTCTGCGATTTGCTGTAGGCAGTATGAGCTGCTGTGCTATTTCCGTTTTTCGTAGACGCCTCGTTTGTTAAGTAATTAATGGTACTCGGGGTTGTATTGATGTGTGTAGCTTAAGCGACTGCACAAATTACATTGTACTTAGAACAACTGTTATAGTGAACGTGAACATTAAGCGGTGCTTGTTTGTGGAGGTTTCCTGCACTGGAAATGAGGGAGAAACAATACCACGATTATAAATAGTGCTGAGAAATTGCGACAGGATGGAATGCCCCTGATTCCCATGCGTAGTGGAAAAGGTAATAATAACGGCCCACCATGTTAATGCTCTGAAAGTATAAGGCACTGTTCACAAAGTTCACAGACGTTGCCATGTAAGCTTGCAGTTGCCGACACTGAACAATTTCATGCGTGCACGTTTATTTCTGATGGTTGTGGCGGTGGCAGCTGCAGGCGGATTTAGCCTAGCAGTCTAGCCCGGAAATTGCTTCACCGGAGTACCTCTTGCTTTCATGTAAAGGCACATCGAAAAACGCCCAACGCTCTCTCTTTTTTGTGTGACGTACTGGACCTGTTTATTTAACGCCATGGTTAACACTTTGTACATAATGCATAGATTATAAAGCACTATATGCCTAACCAGCGCTCTTGGTGAACCTTCCGCTTTTATCCAAGTACAGCGAGCATTGTGTTCTTCACGGTAGCTTTCAATTCACGGCTTTAAAGACGTAAAGCATGATTAGAGGCGTCATGAGTAACATGAACGACCTTTTTTGACAAGAATGAATTCTGGGGTTTTGCGGGCCAAAACCACGATTTGGGCATGGGGCACGTCGTAGTCGGGAGCACCGGTATAAATCCGCCCACCTGAAGCTCTTCAACGTGCGCCCAAATCTATATACACGAGTTTTTTGCATTTCGCCCCCATGAAAATGCGGCCGCCCCTGCCGTGATCGAATCCGTGATATATATATATATATATATATATATATATATATATATATATATATATATATATATATATAGCTCTACAGTGCGAGACCGTTTCTTGATACGTCGACGATCCCGATAGCTATAACTTTCACTAGGCATATAATGACAATGTTCGAGTTCCTTTGGCTGATGATACCCTTCAAATCGTTTCATTCTGTCGAATATGGCAATGTTCATTCAGCTGTAGAACACAAGGCCCTAAAATTCATGAATCACAAAACATGAATCACAAGACGTTCGCCTGCGCGGTGAGAAAAATTGGGCCCTTTGTTGTCCAGAAAGAGTGAAACACGGTCTCCAATCGCTTTCGGTCCTATTTGTATATTCATCATAGTAGATAAACAGGTCGTGGGTCAAAGCTGTTCCGCCCACAAAGACGTACGGCATGTCTCGCTTAAATTTAACCGAGAAGCGCTGCAACAATGCTGTGCTTCCTTAAAACCCATCACATGATGCGAGTGTGAATAAATACCTATTCAATCCTATTCTCCGGCCCTAGCTCCAATCCGAGATCTCCTACCTAAGACACCTCTTTACCAACAGGTGACGAATTCGGATTCTCCATGCTGTTCTTTCTTTTCTGCTCTTGCTGCGTCCAAGAAACAAAAGTGGTGCGTCGAGGCTACCGCTTTTCTCATTTAACGTCACAGGGTTTACGAAACGGCCTTTAAAGCACACACATCGAATAAGCATAACAAAAGGGTCGTGCGCCTTATGCAAGCAGCACTCTCGTAGTTATGGAACTTGCCTATGCCGGTATTTGTTTGCTCGCATTGTACGTCTCGTCCTAGTGTCTCTGTCAGTGTCTATTGTCCATAGAATACGTTATTGGATAAGGGCTTGCCCACGTGAGTGTCCGCGCATAAAGGAACACTGCTTTTCAAGTTTCTCGCGCCTGTCTTGTCGTGCACGCTGTTGGAAATAAACGGTGGCAGAAATAAACAGCGCAGCACCCGTGCTCACGTTTGGAAACAAGACAGGAGAAATTACCTCACGCGCTGCGCAAACGCGGACGGACAGCACGCAAAGCGCCAAGTGCCCGGAAATGAAAAGAGGAACGAACGAGAGCTGTCGCGAGCACTAGGTGATCGGCAGTGATCCTCCCAATAAAAATGCTAATCTTCCCGCGGTGCGAAAACAAGAGAGCAGAAACGGGAACAAAGACAAGGTTCCAGAAACGGGAATAACAACTAAAGACTCCCTAGGGCGATGCAGCGCGCGGTGACCTTTGGTCGAGGCGTACTCTCACAGTCCACGGCATGTATACGGACGTTTTTGCAGGGCTTTCGGGTGAGCAGTGCATGACTGACTATTTTAGCGGCATTGCGAGTCCATGGAAAGGATTGCGCGGAGGTGACGTTTAGGGGGAACATTTTTAGATCGGAATCACTCGTGTAGACTTGTGGTGTAGAGAATATGTGCGGATAAATGGGCTCGAGAAAGTCGAGTTTGGGAGTTCTGCACCGATAACATTCTAATGGGTTTGTCAGGCGCTAGTTAAAGTTAACTAGCTCCAGCGGTAAACTATCCATGGGGATAATACGTCTAGAGGGCAGAGTTAGGCAAAAAGCTAGGAATAATTAGTAAGGAAACCGAGGATAAAACAAATCATTTGATACTTACATGACATGTGTGCAAAGAAAGTTGAAATTAGCATAAAGAGCGTGTTATTGAATGTCTCAATTGCGCACTAGGAGTGCTTATTTTACATCTATAGCAGTTTCCCGAGGTCTAGTATAAGCCGAGCGTTAGTCCGCCACGTGCGAACAGAAAAAGTGGGCCGATCCTGGCGGTAGTGCAGAAAGGGTTCAAGTGCAATGGCACATACACCACTGTGAATTAGCGAAGCTGAGCCTGGCTAAATCTAGTAAGCATGGTCGGGACTACTTAAGCTTAGTCAGCCATCGATAGCAAATCAATAGCCAATCAATAGCTAATCAATAATCGATGAATAATGAATAAATTCTGGGAAATGCTGGGGATGACTTGGTAGTGCTTAGCTACATCCCAAAAGCCAGGACTAGCTAGGTGCCCATTAGCTCCGCTGTCTCTGTAGCATTGCGCCTCCAGTGCAAGCTAAATTTTTTTCCCTTCCTCCTAGCCCATTTATGTCCCCCCCCCTTTCCACTGCAATAGAAAGTCTTCAGTTTTAAAGCTCGCCAACCAGCGATGTTCTCCGCTTACTGTGCCCTACGTATACTCAGTGCTCCCAGGTTCCCCATTCTCCTCACTACATCTAGTACACTACCGCCTGTAATGCACGACCGCAGCATATTTCCCAATTCCTATTTCTGCTACAGCGTCATTAATTAGCGTTCCTTCGCGACACACAGACAAAAAGAACATGAATAAAAATTAAAACACGAAAATTAAGATAACTTTTCTGACCAGATAACTTTTCTGACCAGGGCGCGCGTGAAGTTTTCGCCTTTCTTTTGACTTATACCTGTAGTTATACAGGTGTGCGGTGGCTCGCTGCGCTTCGCATTGCGACTCGTGGCATAAAAGAAAACGTGCAGAAGTAGTGCTGGCCGAGACGGCAGAGAAAACGTGGTCAGATGCTTGAAATACCACGGCGCTGTGCGAGCAGGCGTATACGCCGGAGTAAAGCGCCAACAGAAGCAAAACTGCCGTCTGTCTCAAGCAGTTATTGAAGTACAGATACCGGAGCAAGAAGACGAGGAGCATGAGACCATAGGCAGAAGATCTTACGACACCACTCTCGAACCAAAAGAAGAGGCGTTTCCCTGCGCGTATACCGAAACCAGGAGGAGGAGAAGAGGAAGTGTGGGCACGGGAAGAGCAGTGGCCGACCGCGTGACCAGCTCATTTGTTTCGGCCTCCCCATTCCTCCCCCCTCTTCTCCCTACGGTAATAGCGTATGTTCGCTGCCACTGCCATTCGTTGCGAGGGCCACTCGCAGCGTTGTCTCGGCGAACGTGTGCGTGTGTCTCCATAGCTGAATACGATCGGTGAGTGCTTGCCGCTAGATAGATCATCGATTTATGGCTAGCCTAAATTGACAGAAACGGCCCGACTTCTTTTTTTTCTTGGGGAAATCTTATCTCGTGCAACAGCGGGTGGCGAGTCTCTGGCGTACGCAGTGCGTTCTCAGAAACGATGGTGTGATTCGTTATACGGGGCAATATGATGCTCGATTTATTACTTTTCCTATATTTTTTGTGATCTTGTGGTTAGCACCTTGACCAATTTATACTCTACGTCAGCGCTCTGCTTATTTCTTCTTATTATTTTTACGATTCAATATTAACACGGGATAACGCGGTAATTTCTTAAGCCGATAATTACGCAGATTAAACTATATAAACGTAGTTATGCACGCCTTCTTGCGTCAAGAATACAGCCCGTCTCGTTCACTTTTATGCGCATGCCAGAATCAGGCCAACGAGCAGAACAAACACGCAGCGCAGCCTCGCTTCAAGCTATTCTAAGGACTGCAGCTGTTTTCTTGTCATCATAATCATCATCATCATCATCATCATCATAATCATCATCATCATCATCAGCCTATATTTTATGTCCACTGCAAGACGAAGGCCTCTCCCTGCGATCTCCAATTACCCCTGTCTTGCGCTAGCGTATTCCAACTTGCGCCTGCAAATTTTCTAACTTCATCATCCCATCTGGTTTTCTGCCGACCTCGACTGCGCTTCCCTTCTCTTGGTATCTATCCTGTAACCCTAATGGTCCACAGGTTATCCATCCTACGTTTTCTTGTACGGTGTTACAAATACCAGAACGGCAAAAAACAGGCACACTGATACAAAAAATGCGAACCATCTTAAACATGATTCTTTAAGTACGCAGAGTTAGATTAATCTTTTTAATAAGTGGGGCTGCATGGTAAAGGTAAGGCTGACGTCTTTCGTCGTGGTAACCTTGCCTGTAGTTCAATTATCTTTAGCATCACTATTTTCTCCCAATAGAACAGTGTTCTGTGGAAATCCGGGGAGGAAGTTTCGTGAAAAGGAAACATTATCAAGTTTCCTTTCTGAGATACCCGTACGGGCTACCTTTGCAGCTTCGTGCTGCAATCGGGTGGATGATGACGATTTTTTTTCCTTTCATCAGAGTAGCCGAGATATAGAAATACAGTAGCCGAGATATTATTTTTTCGCCAATCTCTCGACGTGCAGTTAATTTGTAACAAAACCAACGGCCCGTATCCAGAAAAAAAAAATTCTTACACCGCAACTGTTCATGAGAGCATGGTTCCAGCCAATCGTATACCATTGAACACACTAGTGAAGGCGGTTGGTCAATTGCAAACAGCTGTTATGCAACGGTTCTATCCCAATATAGTCCTTCTCGCGTTTCGTCATTAGCCTTAACAGTGCTCCACCTGCGTTTTCAACGTAGTCGGTCGCTCTGTAGCCGTGGATGGTGGTAGGTATCGTATCTGAATACAATCTGCCGGTTTGCTGAACAAATCCAAATGCAAATACCTACCAGTCAAGAACGTAGCGATATGTGCTGCCGCAGCCGCCACTTGTTCAAACGCTGCGCCAGCCCAATTATTTTAGGGGTTTTACTTCTTTATTTCACGGGACGTAAAACGTGAGCTAAGAATTTACATGATAAATTAGAATGCCTGTACGGCGCTATTCTCGTGCAATAAGAAAAGCTATCCGCTGTTCGAAAGCAATAATTCTGTCGAGCACCATTAAGTAATGCAGAGAAGTGGTCCCACAGTACACTTCCCGAGTGCGAGCAGATAGGAAAAACACAATGACGTGAATAAGAAAAAGAGACTCTGAAGCATTTTAATATACTCCGTCGCAATCCGCCCTCACACCTTGTAGTTCTAGCCAAATTGGATACAAGTCAGCACGCGTCACGTCAGTCAATGCCTACATCGGAACAGCGTAGGAAGCTGACAGTGTCGAGGCGCAAATTCTAGTCCGAGCTGGCAGAAAGCCTTCTAACTCAGGAAAGACACAAAACAAGGCTTTTGTGGATTAAGATAGTAAGGGTCACGTTAGCTTAGACTACGTGTTTATCTGTTGCTCACTACAGAAAAAAAGAAAGGTGCTAGCTCGGTTGAGTGACGATATTCTGCGAGATAAAATAACGAAGGAAAGGACGCTATAAGCCGCGACATAATGCAAGCATGTTCCATGGCGAAAGATGCTGTTTACACCATATACCATATGCGCGCTGGAATGCGTGCAGACTTGGCGCACGCTTCGGTAACCCAGCATGCTCCCCAGGCCGTGCACAAGGGCCACTGTCACGCCGAGGTACTACAAGGCTCCAGCAAGCGCGCGGTTTACTCGAGCGCGGCGCGTACGCGTTTTTGCCATCAGCGAGCGGCTCCGGGGCGCGCGTCTTGAATCATGCAGCGTCCTCCTCTCCGCCGCCCGTACGCGAGCTCATGCTGCGCCAGCAGCAGCGGCGACGACCGGCATGCAAGAAATTTCCTAAACTCGGTGCGCTGCAGGTCGCGCTCCTGCGGGGCCTGGCGCAGCAATCAGGCCAAGTGGTCGCGCTGCTATACGGCTGTCTATGCAACGCGGCAATATAATAATGTTCGAGAGCGGCGGGAGCCGAGAAAAAGCGGCCAACAAAGCGCGCCAACAAGGCCACCTATCCGCGCTTGTGTGTGAACTCGAAAGTTTGACACCCTGATCATCGAAATAACGGCTTCTGTATGTTGACGCACGCCGCACCATCTGAGGGGGCAGGCGCTTGCTCTGCGCAATTAAGCGTTGAATTTCTCCCACTAAGCTCGAACTGTTGACTTGGTACGGCGTAACATATGCATGCCGTGGTACAAAAGGTCCCATTTCACAAAGCTTTTCGTTCGTAAATGCTCTTTGCCATTGACTTTCGCTAATAATATGTCGAACATCATGATTGGCTGGTGCCTGCTCTTACAACAGTTCTAGCGTAAGATAGATAGATAGATAGATAGATAGATAGATAGATAGATAGATAAGATAGATAGATAGATAGATAGATAGATTAGAAGTAAGCTTGAGATTTCCTTCCATTTACCTTATATTATGGACTAAAACGCAATGAGGGATGAAAATTACTAAAAAAATGCTGATTAACATGGATAAATGAAAATAGAACCAAATAGAAGATGACATGATTTCACAATCACACGCGAAGTTAAAAAACAAGATTAATAAATATAAAGTTCGAACGAGGCATGAAGACGTTACAGAAAAACGTAACCGATTACAATTGAAATTACTTTATTAAAAAATGTAGTTGATTACAGTTACCAATAACTGCCTTACAAAAGTAATTGAGGCATTACTCAAAAGTGACCTTAAAGGGATACGGACACAAAAGTTGGCGGGTGGTTTCTTGGGTCGGAACAAAAGTTGAACTGTTGAAAATGACAAATACAACAAGCTGCTTTGAAAAAAAGAACGAGAAACATCTTTTTTTTTTCGATTTTCTGTTGCACCTTGCCTCCAAGCGGCCGCCGGCAGAAGCTGAAATTTGAAGTCATAACACCCACCCGCTTGCGCGTGCGCGGCCAAGGTCGGCCACAGCCGTCGCAGTGTTTCCGGGGGTGCCGATCTTCGCACGTGGTCCGTCCGAAACATTATCCCCGTTGGCGCTCCACGCAGGTGGTGCGTCTTACATGCGCCTTCCCGCGGTCGTCGCTCGGTATTGACGCGTTCGTCCCGGCGGAAGGAAATGCTCAGACATTGCTGTTTTAACAGCATCGTCAGTCGTGACACGCCGTCGCACACGTTTCCCAGAGACGAGAAGGTGCGTAAACTTTGGATACCTGCCTGCCAGCCATCACGCTTAGCCTGAGACCTCTGAAAAAAAAAGTTGCAGTGGCTTAGCTCGGCTATGCCAGGATATACGTAGCGTTAGCAAAGGTTCAGCTGATTATTCTTCGGGATCCGATGAGTCAAGCTTCTCCGTTCTTCTGCGCTGTTGAGCAGCATTTGCGCTCTCCTTCTCCATGGCTATACCACACTGGCAAACGCCAGTCAGAAGCGCAGCGGCTCCAGCGCAGTGTCAGACGGCGACTGCACAGCGAGCGCGCGCCGGCGCCAGTGCGTCTACCACGGCTACGACGTCACTCCTCTGGAATGCGCAGACCGGCGGCGGTGAGTCGCGCGCGGCGGCGGCGGAGTGCGCGAGAGGTGCCGGCTCCGGTGGCTCCGGTGCGCAAGCCGTGTGACATCACTGATCCTTGCGCATGCGCAGCACGGCTCTTGATGTGCCGCGCGAAACGGGCTTGGCTAGGCCAGTGTAGCTAACGCTACAAAATGACTTCCTTTGCGCGGACCACTTCGTCGACGATGATTATGTGACCAGCCCGGCTGTGCTGAAAAGCCTCGACATGCCGCTCAAAAGGCAACGCCTAAAGCCCGACGCTGTGCCATCGGCCTTCTCACGAAAACGCAAGGCAGAGATGATCAGCGGCGCGTTGGAAAAGAGGAGGCGAAAAGATGTCGGTACAGTTTTCCTTCACTTGCAGCCTTCTTGAGCAGTGTGAGGGCGAGGCTGGGGCGAGATGCCCGAGGCTGGGCACGAAGGCAGTAATGTCCTTAAAAATGTTGGCAAAGCATAGTAAAACAATACAAGGCTAGCGAGCGCGACTCACGAGATCAGACACAGACACACTCACAGCTCTGCTTCTCCACAGGCTAAAAGCAGAAAAAACTGGGCAGAACGCCAGACAGGGGCTGCCATCTGTCGGTTGGCTGGCAAAGTGGACGTGAGAGTCTCGGAGGTACTGATACCTCACAGCAGTTGCTCACGCCGACGGCATAAACTACTATGCAGTCATCGACGCAGTGCTGAAGTACCCCACAGCTGCTTCGCCTGTTATTGCGACTCGGCGTCCGGGGCGAGAGACTGAGTCTTGAAGCAGGCGAAAAGGAGACGAAAGCTTTATACAATATGTACAAATATGTACAGAAATAGCAGTAATAGCAGGTAATAGCTGGTAATAGCTGCCATTAGCTGGGGATAGCTGGTCAAAGCAGTAAGAGCAGGTAAGAGCGCACCAGACCGACGGGGCGGCCGGTGGCGACTCTCTCTTTAACAATGGGCCGGTTCCTCCTTAAATCCCCTTGGCGGCGGCTCCTCGTCGACAGGAGGAAGAGGGGACGGTTGCTGACGTCACTCGCGTCGCATTGTGTCGTCGCGTCCCCCTGGCGACTCGTCGACAGGACCCCGAGGTGGCGATGATGGCCGGGGCTGCTTGCACGTCGGCAGGACACAGACGGGGCAGTTGCCGAGGTCCCCCCCGCGCCGTATTGTGTCGTCGCTTCCCCTTGGCGACTCGTTGACCGGATCAAGACGGGGCGGTTGCTGAGGCACCCGCGTCGCATTGTGTCGCCGCGTCCCGTTGGCGACTAGTCGGCAGGACCTAGAGGGACGGGTGGCGATGATGGCAGGTGCTATGGCACAACAGCACCCCCGCCGCCAGACAATGCATCCAGAGGTCGAGCTGTCCGACGCAGCTCGGAAGATTGGATGCGCCGGTTGGGCGACGTCCAGGATGGTCTGGAGGTATGGGCTCTGCCGCTTTTCCCCGCCGGTGGTCTTTTCTGCTGCTCGGTCCTGATAATGTCCACTGGAACGACCAAGAATCAACAACGCCAAACCACTCCGGCCAAAGCAAGCACCCTCCGAATGCTCTCCAAACCGCCAGACCAAAATCATCGAACAAAGCATTTTCCCAGATCTGGCTACGCTAAACAAAACAAAACATCAACAAAAAATTCCCGAACAACACGAGACACGTATCTGAGAGAGAAATTCGAGATACGGACCTCTTTTTTTTTTTTCTTTAATTGACAATGCGTGAGGGTTATAATCAAATCAGAATTGCTTTGTAAGCGATTCTTAACCGTAATGCAAGCAGGTTGGCAAATATCAAGGTTGCCGAAGATGACTTAATTTTGCCCCCGAAAGCCGTGACGCAAAGGCTGAGCGCCGCTAATCTTTGCGCTTGGGCGCCACTTCGCAAA
>NC_051154.1:48386098-48428137 GCF_013339745.2 Dermacentor silvarum | reverse complement strand
AAAAGAAGTTTCCTGAAATGCTTGTACAACGCCAATTAACTGCTCAAATAAAAAAAACCACCTAAAGAATTGTATTGCTAAGGGAGAGAGCTAGTCGGCATCACACATGATATCATATCGTTAAGATATGTTTAATGAATAAATAGCAAACATACACCTTTCTGTACCCGCCGTGGTTGCTCAGTGGATATATGGTGTTGGGCTGCTGACACGAGGTCGCGGATCGAATCCCGGCCACGGCGGCCGCATTTCGATGGGGGCGAAATGCGAAAACACCCGTCTACTTAGATTTAGGTGCACGTTAAAGAACCCCAGGTGGTCAAAATTTCCGGAGTCCCGCACTACGGCGTGCCTCATAATCAGATCGTGGTTTTGGTACGTAAAACCCCATAATTTAATTAATTCATTAAGACACCTTTCTGTATAGACTAGACCATCGACACACCACATTCATTTTGGAACATACAGGTTGCTCACTACACAATTCGCAGGTAAAATGCCCATGAAATGGTCTACGCTAATTTAGGCACTGTTTTATGAACACTGTCTAAATTAAATCAGAGGAACAAGAAATTTTTATCATTATCATTTGGTGGAGGTCACTATTGCGGACACGAAAAAAGAACGTCACAAATAAGAAAATGCACATTAAAGGCAAATTAATTCCCGTGCTTCGCTCCCCTTCAATAATTAACCCTGCAGCAGAGATGATCCTATGAGTTCACACATGGCTCACGATGATTACAGTGCAAACAGGGGCACGCTTCACTGTTAGTGAAGTAAATGTTCATTTGTTGTTGTTGTTTGTTGTTGTGCTATCTGAAATTATCTTCCAAACGTTTTAATATTTTCAGTGATTTTACTCCAAAGCCCGTGTTGCTTGCTTGGTGGCACGTGGTTGCGTGCTCCTCACTAATCGCATCCCTTCATTCAAATGTACGTTTCCACGGTAAAGAAGAGGATGTACATTGCCAGGATTAAAATTCAATTGCTAAAGTGCAAATTTCACATGTCATTTTGAAGCGTTGCTTCAGGGTTATATGTTGAGCATACTTCGTTGGACATTACTGAAAATTTCTTTCAAACCTCATGGCTAGCTTATGTTATCCCGGAGAGAGAAACGAAAGACAACATTCCGTCCGAACAATGCGTGTTTGAGAATGGAGGCAGCGCAACACTCACCGATGTTTTCTCGCTTCAATCAGGCCGACCAGCTTCATTTAAGCAGATTGGACTCGTTGTTAGCGCGCACTCGCTTTTGCTTGCCGCGCTTTAAAAAAAGAAAATAATTTAAAGTGTACTTCTCTCCATCATGAGATTTTCCATGCGATCCATTTTCCACTAAAGTATGGATGGGCACATTCATTTACATGCTCAGCTATAGCTGCAAACGAGAAGAGCGACTTAACAGCGGCCATAATAAATGATGGCAGCAAGTTTCTGACACATTTCCAGGGGTGTTTTTTTTAACGAAATTCGCGACCCAAAGCCTGCATGCAAGTGTAATGTAAGAATAATACTGACAATAGAAAAAATTCTAAATAAGTGCTTCGATGAACATTTCGCTTGTCTTTGGGTACATTAAGCAAGAGTTGAGAGTATAATCTCTTTCGATAGGACCATCCGCATGCATACTGGCCCGCGTCCATTTGACGATAACATGCTGCTTTTCTTCTTCTTCTTCCTGGGGTTTTACGAGCCAAAACCAGTTCTGATTATGAGGCACGCCGTAGTGGAGGGCTCCGGAATAATTTTGACCACCTGGGGTTCTTTAACATGCACTACAACGCAAGCACACCGGCGTTTTTGCATTTCGCCTCCATAGAAATGCGGCCGCCGGGGCCGGGATTCGATCCCGCGACCTCGTGCTCAGCAGCGCAACGCCTTAGCTGACTGAGCCACCCCGGCGGGTCATGCTGATTTTCACAGAAACATCTGTGTTGCATCCGCAATTTTGACGGGAACGTGAAAAGTATGCTGTTTGCCGAATTCGTCCGGGTGTGCATTTGTAGCCAGTATGAGGAAAGCTCAAAGGTTATTCTATGAAAAATAATGCAGCTATCACGCACTGCGGGGATCATAGTAACGTTACCTCGTCCTATAGGACCAGCAGTGATCGAGCTATGGCTGTTCAGGTTGGAGCCAACGTTTTGACAAGAGGACTTGTCTTTGTCAGAGCCTAAAGGGGTTGGCGCCATGTGGACCCATCCTTCGCTCGACCATGCAGTGCTGATTACTTCAGGTCTCCATCTTCCTGAGTAGATTTGTCTTGTTTGAATTTGCCCTATAGGATGTGCCAGTAAGAAATACTTGATAGAAACCTGGCTAAGCAGTCGCTCAAACACTGTGGGAATGATATGTAGTACACAAATATTTCTATGATTTGGCATGACTCCATTGAAGAACCACACTGCAGCTTCTTTTATTGTTCCTTGCTATTCAGCTTCGTCGCCCTGTAAGCCGCACAACGTTTGTTTGGAGTAATTGAGCGCACTGCGTTCACAGCTAATTCGTTATATCACGCACTTTCCATAACATAATGAATCGTCACTTCTTGAATATGCGTGTCGCTGATTTCAGATGAAAGTTTAGCATTAGCACTCACCGTTAGTGACTTTTTTTTGGGGGGGTATCTTAACAGTCCGTTTCTGATATCTGTACAAAGACAGAAATCAGAGGCTCTATGAGGGTAATCGTTGCCAAGCATCAAATTTGCGATGGTAGATTAGGTTAGAAGCCAAAATCAGAAAGTTGGTTGAAGCTAAGAGGGCGATGTTTAGGCAAATCCATGCACTGGAGATCATTTCCATGCTGAATGAAGCGCTCTACTGGCGGTGCTCGTAGACACTATATAGCAGCCATATTTCCCTCTAGTATTTTTAGTTTGAAAATCTCCGCCTTACCCTTAGCTCTGGCCATAACGTTTTCATGGTATTTCGAACAATAGATCACCCACGTTGAGCGATCCCCGTTATTTTATTCCTTGTGTCTGTTCTCCCGAGCGCTCTTATTCAATAAATTATTCTTGTACTTTCTAATTGCTTTTTCAAAGCCATAAAAACGTGGTCAAAATAACGTGACTGTCCAACGACGACAAACGAACCCGGGATGTGTCACTCATATCGATAGGTAATATTATCGCCTATGAAGAGCTGTCTCTTTATGGATCAAGCAGAAGTGTACAATACCAAACAATACCAATACCAAACTGAACCCGCGACCTCAAGATCATCAGCGCTACGCCATATCTCGACGGGTGGAAGGCGCTCCAGCTGCAGTTTCCAAGTGCACATAGACATGTAAAACACATGGGTGGTTTCATAGGGAACGCACTTGTTTACGCAGCTTGGAGTTGCTAGGCTTAAAACATTTTTAAACCGTCTTGTGCGCTATTCTTATATTTCCCATGCCCAAAGAAAGTCCTTATCAAGCCGCAATCTTGCTTGCTTTACGCTCGCCTGATGGTGGGGCATAAACAGTCATGTCACTCTTGAGTCTCTGCTGAGGGCGGGACAAATGTGCCCTTTGGCAGCTCAGTTTCTGTTTTTTTTTTTCCGGTGAAATTGGCCGGAATTCATTCTGTAGCAGAAATCAACAGCGTCAGCTTCTTGTATATCTGGAACCGATCAGGAATTCATCGGATGACGAGCTTCAATTATTGCATTAGAATCAATAGTCTGGCTGGTTCGGTTACAGTGTTCATTAGCCAGACTGTATGCCTTTCTCATAAAAGCAATTTCAAGGATATATTGCTTAATTATCGCATCTGCCCTATTTCTAAGGAATTTCGTACGCGCATCCTGAAACGGCCTGTACAACAGCACTTAGTGAATTCAAATTGCAGCGCTTGTGGGGGCTATCCACAATTCGTTTTCAGGTTAGCGTGAAAGCAATTACGCAGAGGTAGTTCAGTCTTGTATAACGCCGCGCGAAAAAACAGTGAGTAGAGTTTGAACGCAGTTCAGTAGAAGCACCATTCAGAAATTGCGCGAGATTAAAATTTCTTAAATTATCTGGTTTAACGTCTTAAAGCATGCTCCCGATTACCTTTACCTTAGCACGATGACCCTGCAATGTTTGGGGTGCAGCTTACCAAACACATCACCAGTAGGAATTCCATGCCTAACAATGAACTTTACCAAGCTTGCAGAAATAGCGTCTCGGTATTTCTGTAAGGAAATTGCGAGACGCTTTTCAACTCAAAGTGTTGGCCTGGAATGAACTTCATCTGAGCCATCCTGTCAGACTGGCCGAAGTCTACGGCCGTGGCACAAGAAAACAGAACTGCTTTGTCAATTCCCAAACTCTTCAGCAACAATCCGGCCCTTAACGCAGCCTCGCTGTCGGCGTTGTGTAAACGAGCAAATGACGACACAAAGAGACGCGTAGTGCGTGAATAGGTGTAGACCGCGCTCGATATTGGCTTTCGGGTGCGGAAGTCTATAAATTAGCCACCGCAGCGAGTCACGCGTGGATGCAGTGCTGCCGCGTGAAGCTACCAATATGGAGGCTTCGCACATACGTATACCGCCGGTGTACCGTGACGTATGGGACGCCGCAGCTTTTGTACGCAGGTGCAGATACCAGACCGGGATAGGAAACACTGTTAACAATAAGAGTGAACGGAAATTCCACGCCGCGCTGAGCGAAAACAAGCGAGTCGCCGCGCAATCATCGTACGCGCCACACAGGGTCTCATTTCCATAAGCCCCGGAAAACTACGCTTCCCTCCACATGTCTATTCTCTTTATCCTTCCTCTTCTTATTCTCTCTCTTCAGTCGGCCTTGCCGCACTTTGCTGTTCGCATTTTTTTTTTCTGTTTCTTTTTTTTCTTTAACACAGGCCAGATTTAGCGGCCTCATCGCAGTACAGGCATATTACATGGCTTCACGCGTTGATCGTGTAGGCTGCACAGAGGGCAACCAAGCTGGAAGGAGACTCGACGAATCTGCGTGCTTCAGAGTGCTGCCGGGCCCAGTTTAAAGGACAGGCTGCTCGTCGGAGCTTGTCCCGATGCTTCGTTCAGGCTGCGGAGCAAGGCCGCGCGATTCGGCCACGCGGATATTCCACAGCCGGGGCGACCGGCGGACAGGCCACCCTCTGACATTTAACGCACGAACCGAGCGTCTCAGCAGCTCACCGCTTACTGCTTGTAACAAGACAAAACTTTGCTAAGCGACGCCTGCACGCTTCCATTCGTTCCAGTGTAGTTTTCATTTTTCTCTCTCTCTCTCTCTCTCGTTCCTTTTTTTATTCTTTTTTTTTTTTTACGTGTCTACGTGTTCCTTGTGGGACAGCAAGACAGTTTGATGGAAACTCGTCAACTATGCCACTTGTTTTTTGGGACCGTTTATCAGACGACTATAGTAAATAATTATTGTGGATTCGCCATTTCCTACCGTAAAAATCCAGGCGAGAATTAAAGTGGTGTCGTTTCCGTGCACGCCTTCTATTAGCCCTGCTCTGCGATTTGCTGTAGGCAGTATGAGCTGCTGTGCTATTTCCGTTTTTCGTAGACGCCTCGTTTGTTAAGTAATTAATGGTACTCGGGGTTGTATTGATGTGTGTAGCTTAAGCGACTGCACAAATTACATTGTACTTAGAACAACTGTTATTGTGAACGTGAACGTTAAGCGGTGCTTGTTTGTGGAGGTTTCCTGCACTGCAAATGAGGGAGAAACAATACCACGATTATAAATAGTGCTGAGAAATTGCGACAGGATGGAATGCCCCTGATTCCCATGCGTAGTGGAAAAGGTAATAATAACGGCCCACCATGTTAATGCTCTGAAAGTATAAGGCACTGTTCACAAAGTTCACAGACGTTGCCATGTAAGCTTGCAGTTGCCGACCCTGAACAATTTCATGCGCGCACGTTTATTTCTAATGGTTGTGGCGGTGGCAGCTGCAGGCGGATTTAGCCTAGCAGTCTAGCCCGGAAATTGCTTCACCGGAGTACCTCTTGCTTTCATGTAAAGGCACATCGAAAAACGCCCAACGCTCTCTCTTTTTTGTGTGACGTACTGGACCTGTTTATTTAACGCTAGGTTAACACTTTGTACATAATGCATAGATTATAAAGCACTATATGCCTAACCAGCGCTCTTGGTGAACCTTCCGCTTTTATCCAAGTACAGCGAGCATTGTGTTCTTCACGGTAGCTTTCAATTCACGGCTTTAAAGACGTAAAGCATGATTAGAGGCGTCATGATTAACATGAACGACCTTTTTTGACAAGAATGAATTCTGGGGTTTTGCGGGCCAAAACCACGATTTGGGCATGGGGCACGCCGTAGTCGGGAGCACCGGTATAAATCCGCCCACCTGAAGCTCTTCAACGTGCACCCAAATCTATATACACGAGAGTTTTTTGCATTTCGCCCCCATGAAAATGCGGGCCGCCCCTGCCGTGATCATATATATATATATATATATATATATATATATATATATATATATATATATATATATATATATATATATAGCTCTACAGTGCGAGACGTTTCTTGATACGTCGACGATCCCGATAGCTATAACTTTCACTAGGCATATAATGACAAGTTCGAGTTCCTTTGGCTGATGATACCCTTCAAATCGTTTCATTCTGTCGAATATGGCAATGTTCATTCAGCTGTAGAACACAAGGCCCTAAAATTCATGAATCACAAAACATGAATCACAAGACGTTCGCCTGCGCGGTGAGAAAAATTGGGCCTTTTGTTGTCCAGAAAGAGTGAAACACGGTCTCCAATCGCTTTCGGTCCTATTTGTATATTCATCATAGTAGATAAACAGGTCGTGGGTCAAAGCTGTTCCGCCCACAAAGACGTACGGCATGTCTCGCTTAAATTTAACCGAGAAGCGCTGCAACAATGCTGTGCTTCCTTAAAACCCATCACATGATGCGAGTGTGAATAAATACCTATTCAATCCTACCCTGCGGCCCTAGCTCCAATCCGAGATCTCCTACCTAAGACACCTCTTTACCAACAGGTGACGAATTCGGATTCTCCATGCTGTTCTTTCTTTTCTGCTCTTGCTGCGTCCAAGAAACAAAAGTGGTGCGTCGAGGCTACCGCTTTTCTCATTTAACGTCACAGGGTTTACGAAACGGCCTTTAAAGCACACGCACACGCGCGCAGAACATCGAATAAGCATAACAAAAGGGTCGTGCGCCTTATGCAAGCAGCACTCTCGTAGTTATGGAACTTGCCTATGCCGGTATTTGTTTGCTCGCATTGTACGTCTCGTCCTAGTGTCTCTGTCAGTGTCTATTGTCCATAGAATACGTTATTGGATGAGGGCTTGCCCACGTGAGTGTCCGCGCATAAAGGCACACTGCTTTTCAAGTTTCTCGCGCCTGTCTTGTCGTGCACGCTGTTGGAAATAAACGGTGGCAGAAATAAACAGCGCAGCACCCGTGCTCACGTTTGGAAACAAGACAGGAGAAATTACCTCACGCGCTGCGCAAACGCGGACGGACAGCACGCAAAGCGCCAAGTGCCCGGAAATGAAAAGAGGAACGAACGAGAGCTGTCGCGAGCACTAGGTGATCGGCAGTGATCCTCCCAATAAAAATGCTAATCTTCCCGCGGTGCGAAAACAAGAGAGCAGAAACGGGAACAAAGACAAGGTTCCAGAAACGGGAATAACAACTAAAGACTCCCTAGGGCGATGCAGCGCGCGGTGACCTTTGGTCGAGGCGTACTCTCACAGTCCACGGCATGTATACGGACGTTTTTGCAGGGCTTTCGGGTGAGCAGTGCATGACTGACTATTTTAGCGACATTGCGAGTCCATGGAAATGATGTGACGTTTAGGGGGAACATTTTTAGATCGGAATCACTCGTGTAGACTTTTGGTGTAGGGAACCTGTGGGGATAAATGGGCTCGAGAAAGTCGAGTTTGGGAGTTCTGCACCGATCACATTCTAATGGGTTTGTCAGGCGCTAGTTAAAGTTAACTAGCTCCAGCGGTAAACTATCCATGGGGATAATACGTCTAGAGGGCAGAGTTAGGCAAAAAGCTAGGAATAATTAGTAAGGAAACCGAGGATAAAACAAATCATTTGATACTTACATGACATGTGTGCAAAGAAAGTTGAAATTAGCATAAAGAGCGTGTTATTGAATGTCTCAATTGCGCACTAGGAGTGCTTCTTTTACATCTATAGCAGTTTCCCGAGGCCTAGTATAAGCCGAGCGTTAGTCCGCCACGTGCGAACAGAAAATGTGGGCCGATCCTGGCGGTAGTGCAGAAAGGGTTCAAGCGCAATGGCACATATACCACTGTGAATTAGCGAAGCTGAGCCTGGCTAAATCTAGTAAGCATGGTCGGGACTACTTAAGCTTAATCAGCCATCGATAGCCAATCAATAGCCAATCAATAGCTAATCAATAATCGATGAATAATGAATAAATTCTGGGAAATGCTGGGGATGACTTGGTAGTGCTTAGCTACATCCCAAAAGCCAGGACTAGCTAGGTGCCCATTAGCTCCGCTGTCTCTGTAGCATTGCGCCTCCAGTGCAAGCTAAATTTTTTCCCTTCCTCCTAGCCCATTTATGTCCCCCCCCCCCCCCCCCCTTTCCACTGCAATAGAAAGTCTTCAGTTTTAAAGCTCGCCAACCAGCGAACCAGCGATGTTCTCCGCTTACTGTGCCCTACGTATACTCAGTGCTCCCAGGTTCCCCATTCTCCTGACTACATCTAGTACACTACCGCCTGTAATGCACGACCGCAGCATATTTCCCAATTCCTATTTCTGCTACAGCGTCATTAATTAGCGTTCCTTCGCGACACACAGACAAAAAGAACATGAATAAAAATTAAAACACGAAAATCAAGATAACTTTTCTGACCAGATAACTTTTCTGACCAGGGCGCGCGTGAAGTTTTCGCCTTTCTTTTGACTTATACCTGTAGTTATACAGGTGTGCGGTGGCTCGCTGCGCTTCGCATTGCGACTCGTGGCATAAAAGAAAACGTGCAGAAGTAGTGCTGGCCGAGACGGCAGAGAAAACGTGGTCAGATGCTTGAAATACCACGGCGCTGTGCGAGCAGGCGTATACGCCGGAGTAAAGCGCCAACAGAAGCAAAACTGCCGTCTGTCTCAAGCAGTTATTGAAGTACAGATACCGGAGCAAGAGGACGAGGAGCATGAGACCATAGGCAGAAGATCTTACGACACCACTCTCGAAACAAAAGAAGAGGCGTTTTCCTGCGCGTATACCGAAACCAGGAGGAGGAGAAGAGGAAGTGTGGGCACGGGAAGAGCAGTGGCCGACCGCGTGACCAGCTCATTTGTTTCGGCCTCTCCATTCCTCCCCAATCCCCCCTCTTCTCCCTACGGTAATAGCGTCTGTTGGCTGCCACTGCCATTCGTTGCGAGGGCCACTCACAGCGTTGTCTCTGCGAACGTGTGCGTGTGTCTCCATAGCTGAATACGATCGGTGAGTCCTTGCCGCTAGATAGATCATCGATTTATGGCTAGCCTAAATTGACAGAAACGGCCCGACTTCTTTTTCTTGGGGAAATCTTATCTCGTGCAACAGCGGGTGGCGAGTCTCTGGCGTACGCAGTGCGTTCTCAGAAACGATGGTGTGATTCGTTATACGGGGCAATATGATGCTCGATTTATTACTTTTCCTATATTTTTTGTGATGTTGTGGTTAGCGCCGTGACCAATTTATACTCTACATCAGCGCTCTGCTTATTTCTTCTTATTATTTTTACGATTCAATATTAACACGGGATAACGCGGTAATTTCTTAAGCCGATAATTACGCAGATTAAACTATATAAACGTAGTCATGCACGCCTTCTTGCGTCAAGAATACAGCCCGTCTCGTTCACTTTTATGCGCATGCCAGAATCAGGCCAACGAGCAGAACAAACACTCAGCGCAGCCTCGCTTCAAGCTATTCTAAGGACTGCAGCTGTTTTCTTGTCATCATCATCATCATCATCATCATCATCATCATCATCATCAGCCTATATTTTATGTCCACTGCAAGACGAAGGCCTCTCCCTGCGATCTCCAATTACCCCTGTCTTGCGCTAGCGTATTCCAACTTGCGCCTGCAAATTTCCTAACTTCATCATCCCATCTGGTTTTCTGCCGACCTCGACTGCGCTTCCCTTCTCTTGGTATCCATTCTGTAACCCTAATGGTCCACTGGTTATCCATCCTACGTTTTCTTGTACGGTGTTACAAATACCAGAACGGCAAAAAACAGGCACACTGATACAAAAATGCGAACAATCTTAAACATGATTCTTTAAGTACGCAGAGTTAGATTAATCTTTTTAATAAGTGGGGCTGCATGGTAAAGGTAAGGCTGACGTCTTTCGTCGTGGTAACCTTGCCTGTAGTTCAATTATCTTTAGCATCACTATTTTCTCCCAATAGAACAGTGTTCTGTGGAAATCCGGGGAGGAAGTTTCGTGAAAAGGAAACATTGTCAAGTTTCCTTTCTGAGATACCCGTACGGGCTACCTTTGCAGCTTCGTGCTGCAATCGGGTGGATGATGACGATTTTTTTCCTTTCATCAGAGTAGCCGAGATATAGAAATACAGTAGCCGAGATATTATTTTTTCGCCAATCTCTCGACGTGCAGTTCATTTGTAACAAAACCAACGGCCCGTATCCAGAAAAAAAAAATTCTTACACCGCAACTGTTCATGAGAGCATGGTTCCAGCTAATCGTATACCATTGAACACACTAGTGAAGGCGGTCGGTCAATTGCAAACAGCTGTTATGCAATGGTTCTATCCCAATATAGTCCTTCTCGCGTTTCGTCATTAGCCTTAACAGTGCTCCACCTGCGTTTTCAACGTAGTCGGTCGCTCTGTAGCCGTGGATGGTGGTAGGTATCGTATCTGAATACAATCTGCCGGTTTGCTGAACAAATCCAAATGCAAATACCTACCAGTCAAGAACGTAGCGATATGTGCTGCCGCAGCCGCTACTTGTTCAAACGCTGCGCCAGCCCAATTATTTTAGGGGTTTTACTTCTTTATTTCACGGGACGTAAAACGTGAGCTAAGAATTTACATGATAAATTAAAATGCCTGTACGGCGCTATTCTCGTGCAATAAGAAAAGCTATCCGCTGTTCTAAAGCAATAATTCTGTCGAGCACCATTAAGTAATGCAGAGAAGTGGTCCCACAGTACACTTCCCGAGTGCGAGAAGATTGGAAAAACACAATGACGTGAATAAGAAAAAGAGACTCTGAAGCATTTTAATATACTCCGTCGCAATCCGCCCTCACACCTTGTAGTTCTAGCCAAATTGGATACAAGTCAGCACGCGCCACGTCAGTCAATGCCTACATCGCAACAGCGTAGGAAGCTGACAGTGTCGAGGCGCAAATTCTAGTCCGAGCTGGCAGAAAGCCTTCTAACTCAGGAAAGACACAAAACAAGGCTTTTGTGGATTAAGATAGTAAGGGTCACGTTAGCTTAGACTACGTGTTTATCTGTTGCTCACTACAGAAAAAAAGAAAGGTGCTAGCTCGGTTGAGTGACGATATTCTGCGAGATACAAATAACGAAGGAAAGGACGCTATAAGCCGCGACATCATGCAAGCATGTTCCATGGCGAAAGATGCTGTTTACACCATATCCCATATGCGCGCTGGAATGCGTGCAGACTTGGCGCACGCTTCGGCAACCCAGCATGCTCCCCAGGCCGTGCACCAGGGCCACTGTCACGCCGAGGTACTACAAGGCTCCAGCAAGCGCGCGGTTTACTCGAGCGCGGTGCGTACGCGTTTTTGCCATCAGCGAGCGGCTCCGGGGCGCGCGTCTTGAATCATGCAGCGTCCTCCTCTCCGCCGCCCGTACGCGAGCTCATGCTGCGCCAGCAGCAGCGGCGACGACCGGCATGCAAGAAATTTCCTAAACTCGGTGCGCTGCAGGTCGCGCTCCTGCGGGGCCTGGCGCAGCAATCAGGCCAAGTGGTCGCGCTGCTATACGGCTGTCTATGCAACGCGGCAATATAATAATGTTCGAGAGCGGCGGGAGCCGAGAAAAAGCGGCCAACAAAGCGCGCCAACAAGGCCACCTATCCGCGCTTGTGTGTGAACTCGAAAGTTTGACACCCTGATCATCGAAATACGGCTTCTGTATGTTGACGCACGCCGCACCATCTGAGGGGGCAGGCGCTTGCTCTGCGCAATTAAGCGTTGAATTTCTCCCACTAAGCTCGAACTGTTGACTTGGTACGGCGTAACATATGCATGCCGTGGTACAAAAGGTCCCATTTCACAAAGCTTTTCGTTCGTAAATGCTCTTTGCCATTGACTTTCGCTAATAATATGTCGAACATCATGATTGGCTGGTGCCTGCTCTTACAACAGTTCTAGCGTAAGATAGATAGATAGATAGATAGATAGATAGATAGATAGATAGATAGATAGATAGATAGATAGATAGATAGATAGATAGATAGATAGATAGATAGATAGATAGATAGATTAGAAGTAAGCTTGAGATTTCCTTCCATTTACCTTATATTATGGACTAAACCGCAATGAGGGATGAAAATTACTAAAAAAAATGCTGATTAACATGGATAAATGAAAATAGAACCAAATAGCGGATGACGTGATTTCACAATCACACGCGAAGTTAAAAAACAAGATTAATAAATATAAAGTTCGAACGAGGCATGAAGACGTTACAGAAAAACGTAACCGATTACAATTGAAATTACTTTATTCAAAAATGTAGTTGATTACAGTTACCAATAACTGCCTTACAAAAGTAATTGAGGCATTACTCAAAAGTGACCTTAAAGGGATACGGACACAAAAGTTGGCGGGTGGTTTCTTGGGTCGGAACAAAAGTTGAACTGTTGAAAATGACAAATACAACAAGCTGCTTTGAAAAAAAGAATGCGAAACATTTTTTTTTTTTTTGCGATTTTCTGTTGCACCTTGCCTCCAAGCGGCCGCCGGCAGCAGCTGAAATTTGAAGTCATAACACCCACCCGCGCGCGCGCGCGCGGCCAAGGTCGGCCACAGCCGTCGCTGTGTTTCCGGGGGTGTCGGTCCCTTGCAGCGTTTAACCCCTTTCGGCGATCTTCGCACGTGGTCCGTCCGAAACATTATCCCCGTTGGCGCTCCACGCAGGTGGTGCGTCTTACATGCGCCTTCCCGCGGTCGTCGCTCGGTATTGACGCGTTCGTCCCGGCGGAAGGAAATGCTCAGACATTGCTGTTATAACAGCATCGTCAGTCGTGACACGCCGTCGCACACGTTTCCCAGAGACGAGAAGGTGCGTAAACTTTGGATACCTGCCTGCCAGCCATCACGCTTAGCCTGAGACCTCTGAAAAAAAAAAGTTGCAGTGGCTTAGCTCGGCTATGCCAGGATATACGTAGCGTTAGCAAAGGTTCAGCTGATTATTCTTCGGGATCCGATGAGTCAAGCTTCTCCGTTCTTCTGCGCTGTTGAGCAGCATTTGCGCTCTCCTTCTCCATGGCTATACCACACTGGCAAACGCCAGTCAGAAGCGCAGCGGCTCCAGCGCAGTGTCAGACGGCGACTGCAGAGCGAGCGCGCGCCGGCGCCAGTGCGTCTACCACGGCTACGACGTCACTCCTCTGGAATGCGCAGACCGGCGGCGGTGAGTCGCGCGCGGCGGCGGCGGAGTGCGCGAGAGGTGCCGGCTCCGGTGGCTCCGGTGCGCAAGCCGTGTGACATCACTGATCCTTGCGCATGCGCAGCACGGCTCTTGATGTGCCGCGCGAAACGGGCTTGGCTAGGCCAGTGTAGCTAACGCTACAAAATGACTTCCTTTGCGCGGACCACTTCGTCGACGATGATTATGTGACCAGCCCGGCTGTGCTGAAAAGCCTCGGCATGCCGCTCAAAAGGCAACGCCTAAAGCCCGACGCTGTGCCATCGGCCTTCTCACGAAAACGCAAGGCAGAGATGATCAGCGGCGCGTTGGAAAAGAGGAGGCGAAAAGATGTCGGTACAGTTTTCCTTCACTTGCAGCCTTCTTGAGCAGTGTGAGGGCGAGGCTGGGGCGAGATGCCCGAGGCTGGGCACGAAGGCAGTAATGTCCTTAAAAATGTTGGCAAAGCATAGTAAAACAATACAAGGCTAGCGAGCGCGACTCACGAGATCAGACACAGACACACTCACAGCTCTGCTTCTCCAAAGGCTAAAAGCAGAAAAAACTGGGCAGAACGCCAGACAGGGGCTGCCATCTGTCGGTTGGCTGGCAAAGTGGACGTGAGAGTCTCGGAGGTACTGATACCTCACAGCAGTTGCTCACGCCGACGGCATAAACTACTATGCAGTCATCGACGCAGTGCTGAAGTACCCCACAGCTGCTTCGCCTGTGTGCGCTCTTGAAAAAGGAAGTTTACAGAGGAAATGACAAATAATTCTTGCATAAGTGTCTGGTGCAGAGCGAAATCTTCGCGCTACGGTTCGCGAAAACCTGACCGGCACTTCCACGGGCGCCTGCTCTTCTGCGTCGCTTTACGCGGAAGGCTCGTAACCGTAAGCGGTAATATTTCTTGCCAAGGTGGAATGGTCCTCGTCTTCAGACGTGTACTCATCGCTCGTAGAGACACCAGAACTCGAATACATGCTCGCGATGGCGGCGCGCTTCGAATGACCGCGGCCGGCCGGCTGGCTATCCGACGAGGGTGTCGTGACGTCACGCCTTCCAACTCCCGCGGGTCGGGCGGCGAAGCGCGCGCTCGCAAAAACGCCAAAAATAAGGGCACCGGCTCAAAAATGAGCCAAGTGACTACTTATTTTCGGCGTAAACACAATGAGGATTTATTTTCAGCATTTTCGTAAAACTTTCATATTTCGTGTCCATATCCCTTTAATAAAACTTGTTGTTCGGCTAGTTGTTACATGCTTCATACAACGAAAAGACGCAACACACCAAGGAAAAAAGAGAGGCGAAAGGAAAGAGCGTCACTCGCAGCTAACTTTATTCCGAGAAAGCATCGCAACATATAGCCAAGCCACACATGCGCGGCAAGGTTCCGCGCATTACACCACCCTAGATGAGTCAATAAGAAACATGAGCTAGTTTAAAGAGAATCTAAAAAATTCAAACTCGGCGCTGCGCAACACCACAGACGTATGGCCTAATGCAGATATCTTCTTTTTCTTTTTATATAATATGCCTCCAGCATTTCTCGTGCCAGCACCTCGTTGCTTCTACCCAGAATGCTGATCTTCTTAAAGCTTGCCTTACATGTACAGGGTCGTCCACTCTTAGTACGAACACGGCGCCGCGTGGCCGCGCTCCGAGGAGCGCCAGCGCACATGGCGTGGTCGCGCTTTGAAGCTAAGTGGCGCAAGCGCACAGGGGCTTGGAGGCGGGGCTTCGTGTCGTCTGCTAAAGCGCGCGAGCGAGCCGTGTTTGTGCCGCCTGTTGTCTGCTCAAGCAAAGCGCGCTCGCGCACTTGAGCAGACGACACGAAGCACCGCCTCTAAGCCCCTGTGCGCCTGCGCCGCTTAGCTTCAATGCGCGGCCGCGCCATGTGTGCTGGCGCTCCGCGGAGCGCGGCCACGCGTCGCCGTGTTCGTACTAAGAGTGGACGACCCTGTACATGCTTTGCAGTGCACAGGTAAATGTGTCGAAAGGTTATTCTTAATGGAAAGTGCATGCTCTCTCTCTCTGTCGTTAACACATCGGCCCGACATTTGTGTTCGCGTCACTAATGTGTTCGACATTTGTGACGCACGAAGAGCAGGTCTATATTCAACGGAACGGGATCTGTATTGGATCGTGCGTAGCCACAGTGCTGTGCAACGTGTTCTTAGCCTCTTTTGACAGAATGCTAGCTCAGGCCCTTGACAATGCAAAGGTGCATGGGGTCTTTAGATATGTCGACGACTTTTCAGTAGTTTTAAATACTAAACCATGTATGACTACCACGAACTTGGTGGACTAAATCTTGATGGAATCCAAACAACATGCGAAGGGGCTGTCCTTCACGCATGAGCTTCCTACTAACAATAAAATACAATTTTTAGACCTCAGCCTCACGCTGTCAGAGGAACATATATGCTGGGCCTACCGTCCCCGATCATGCAAAGAGTTGATGCCCTATGATGCGGCCCACTCAAAAGTAATTAAGAGAGGCATTCCTTCTATGTGCTTGGAAGGTGCGCTGGCGAGATCGTGCCCTCACAGGATGGCGGAGAGCTTTGAGAGTCAGGTCAACCGGCTTTATACATTCAGCTGGGTATCCTCGCTCCGTCGTTGGTGCTGTCGCTGAAACGCTGCTTCAAAAATTGAAAGGAAAAAAGAAGGAATGGCAACCGATGGAAACAAGGCCAATAGTTGTACCCTACGTACATAAGGCTGCGCACAACCTTAAGAAGGTAGCGAATAGGTACGATGTCCCAGTGGTCCTCTCTGCACCAAGTAAGTTGTCAGGCCTGTGCCCGCGGATTTCAAAAGCGCCCAAGCCGTCTATATGTGGCAAGAGGCATGTAAATCCCGACTTCACCTGTGCGGTGGGTGTGGTTTATGAAATTCCGCTCAGCTGCGGCAGGGTTTACACTGGCCAAACGGGCCGATGTGTTAACGGCAGAGCGAGAGAGCATGCACTTTCCATTAAGAATAACCTTTCGACACATTTACAAGTGCACTGCAAAGCATGTACAGTACATGTAAGGCAAGATTTAAGAAGATCAGCATTCTGGGGAAATGCTGGAGGCATATTACATAAAAAAATGTCACAGTTTCGCCCTAAGGGCGAAGCAATGAATGCGATAGCAACACAGCAATGTCATACGAAGTAAGGTGAGCGGCTTTGGTAGCAATATGAATTGTAGTAAACATGAGCTGATTAAGTAAGCAGGTGTGCTGCGGCGTAAGTAGACCGACATGAAGAGAGACTCGATGACCACGAGGAGGCGCGTGTGAAACGGTGGTGTTGATGAGAAGCGCTTCCCGTGGGCAGCGCGTGCGAAGGGACACACCTGTAGCGCTGCACTGCCGACCCGGGCAGCATTGCATGTGTAGCGTGCGTTGGAAAATGTGGCCCGACTATTACTAACTGATTGAACAAGCGTGGTGTGAGCGCGCACAAACAAACATGAATAGATCACACTGAATGGCTGCAGACAACGACTGTCAAAACGCTGGCAGCAAGCGCATATATACGCCGCAGCAGCGGGCGAAGGTACGTGCGGTCTATCGCTGCAACGGAAACTGAGCGGCGAATGCACGGCGCATAAAGGTCAGAGCCATGTGGAGATAAGCGACGGTGCGGACGAGTGACGAGCGCGGTTGTTGGCAGCGTAGAAGTGCGCCCCCTCCCCCCTCCCCCCCTCCCGCGCTCCCTCCGGCGCTGGCTTCCCGCTTCCTTGCTTGCGCGTGGGTGATTGAGTGCGTTCGCTCTCCGTGATAGCGCGCGTCCCCGCACGCTTCCGCTCGGGCATACGGCGCGCGGCGCAGATTTTATCTATAGGGAACCTCACGGCGACGGCGACGGCAGAAATCCGGTAGAAGTGTCCATATAATTGCTATCGCAATAAAAGAAAAAAAAAGATATATGCATTAGCGATACGTCAGTGGTGTTGCGCGGCGCCGCATTTGAATTTTTTAGATTCTTTTTAAACTAGCTCATGTTTCTTATTGACTCATCTAGGGTGGTGTGATGCGCGGAACCTTGCCGCGCATGTGTGGCTTGGCTATATGTTGCTATGCTTTCTCGGAATAAAGTTAGCTGCGAGTGACGCTCTTTCCTTTCGCCTGTCTTTTTCCTTGGTGTGTTGCGTCTTTTCGTTGTATGAATCAAAAGTGACCGATTACTTCTACGTTACTTTCCTCTGAACGTTTATTAGCATTGCAGTTATAGCAAACTGAACTTGCTGGCCTGGCATCTTCAGTGCATCCTCTACGGCCCTTCACATATTATGTTCACTAAGAATTGCTTTGCAAAAAGTTTGCCTTTAATCTTCCCTCGTTTTTGTTACGAAGATATCAACAGCTACATTCGCTAGATGTGCGCGCTGAGGGCTAGGGAGGTGCTGTAACAGGCAGACATCTTGCGCGCAAGATATTCGTTAATCAGCATCTGGGTGAGGCTCTTGCCATGGGACGATCTCCACTGTTGTTCCCGCCAAATTCACGTTATTAAAGCTGCGTCGCCAGTTGCAGGTTGTGTCGTCAATAAGGTAACTGATTACATGGAATTGATTACTGAAAAAATTTGTTTGCAGTAAGCGTTACCGAGTAAACGAAGTAATCCCTAAAACAAAACTACAGAAAAATGTAATTGACCACTGTTAATTAATTACATGTAATTTGTTGCGTACAAGTCTGGTTCAAACGCATGCACACTCAATACAAAGTAAAATACTTCAAAAAATCAACCGACGATTACGACACTTCCTAATGAGAAATTTGAGCGCAGCTCTATACGTGTTTTCTTTTCTCGATATAAATTCTGGCGCAGACAATCTTGTCTCGTGCGGCACGTTGCAAACGGAGCGCAGTGTGGCGCGACAGCCTCGCTAATCGGGAGATCGCGAGAACCAGCGCGTGGGGCCAGCGCGTGGGTGACGCGTGGGCGCGATTCACAGCAGCCGCCGCCGATACGACGCGGGCTACTCTGGCGCCATCTTGTAGCCATCGTCGCCGCACTACGCTTTTCTTCTCACACTTTCGCTATCTCACGCTTTCGATATACTCTCCTCCGCTTACCTCCTCGCGCTCTCTTCGCTCTCGCCGCTTTTTTCATCCCCCGCTGCGCGCCGCGTTCGATCTCATCTTTCGCTGTGCTCGTTCGCTCGGTTACAAGTGACGCCAACGCCGACGCCCGCCACTTTCATAATGTGACCTATGACATGCATGTCACAGGAGATATATTGCTTTGCTATATTGCAAAGCATTGCCAACATTTGCTTGTGAGCGTCTCTATGCCTCTGCGCATCTTTTTTATTCACCAAGAGAGCCAAATGTGGCGCACAAACTCTTGACATGCGCCTTGTGTCTGGAGCACGTTGAAAGTTTTCCCGAAGCGCTTGCCCACTTTAGACGCGGGCCACGCTGCCGGCAAAGGTCAACTGGAGAAATGAAAATGTATTGCGTTGTAGGACGCAATCGGTAATGGACAGCGATGGTTGAAGTAATGACGTTACAAATGAAGCGAAGGCCAAGCGTGGTATCGAAGGTCACGTACGGGCTTATTACAGAGGCAATATTGCATTGCGACAAATTACATCACGGAATTTCGCAATGCGTTCCTCCTGGGTAACGCGCGAGAAACTGCGCGCGCCTCTGGAATTCGCGATTCTCGTTAAATAATGGACGCCCACTTCTCGCAATAACGAGATAGTTGCCTAAACAACCCCAGAAAGCTGCTGTAGGCCTATACGTATTAAATTGGCACGCTCACATCGCTGCTTCATTTCTAGCCTGGAAAAACCGCGTTGACTAAAAATTGTGCAATGGTAAAATACTCTTGCTATTAAACTGGCGTTGGAATACCTCCGCTTATATAAACATCTCATTAACATCCCTCATGATAATTAAAAGCCCCCCCCCCTCATTTCTCTCTTCCTCTATTTTTGCTTATTGGCTTAATTGTTGGGACTGCCCGTTTTGTGCGTTACGATTACATGCTGTTAAATCCTTTTGTCACGCTGAGATAAGCAACTGTATGCATTACCGGGCTTCCGTTAAAAATTATTGTCTTCACTAAGCGTTCTGCCGTACCCAAGTTGTTTGTGGAGCATGATTTACTTATTTATTTATTTATAGATACTGCGATCTGAAATCAGATCATAGCAGGGTGGGTATACATAGAAATATGCAAGCATGTAAACACATACAAAATTCATCAAATATGCAGGCATTTTTTCAAACACTGGTAAAGAATACATAAAAACATACAAGCGAATATACAAGCAAATAACTCACACAAATTCATAACATTTGCAAGCATTTTTCAAACAATGATAAGGAATTCTGCGTAACAATCTCAGAATTAAGATTATTCCAGTCTGTTATTGTCCTAGGAAAAAAAGAATATTTGAAACAGTTATTCCGTGCGTTCAAGGGGGTTATTGATAAAGCGTGCCTTCGTCTCGTGTTATAGCCTGATGAGTAAGTAAAGAACTTGGAAGTGTTAACGTTATAATGGCCGTTTACAAGTTGAAAGAGGAACTTTAATCGGCAGGTACGGTTGCGCACAGTCACCGGGGGCAATCCACTGCGTCTTACGAGCTCACCAACAGACGCACGGTCGTATGATTTAAAAACGAACCTAACTACCTTATGCTATACACGTTCCAGTTTTTTTAATATTGGTTAAAGTGAATGGGTCCCAAATAATTACGGCATATTCCAACAACGGACGAATGTAGGAATTGTACGCCAATAAACGAACACTAGACGTAGATGATTATCACCTCATTACGTAGATGTAGATGATTATCACCTCATTTTTAGTTAAGGCAAGCCTGTTGAGGGAAGACTCTCGCATACTTGAAGTGACTGCAATAACATTCTTACAACTGAAATCGCGGTGCTTGATTCGCCGCGCTACGGCAAGCGCATACCATATTTAGCGACCGCCCCATTGTATCGAGAGGTGTCACCTTGAGATAGAAGAGAATTTATGTGCCGTAATTTCATTTACACCCCAATAGATATACATCACCTCGCTCCACCACCCTCCAGCTGCCTCTTACTTAATATTTGCGTAATATCCTCCCAATGACGGCTTTGAAATCACAGTGCTTTTTGGATTTCTGACATTGCCTCGTATATTTGGGGCCGAAGGAAATTGCTGTATTTATTCGAATATAGGTCCATGTTCTTTTCCACAAACCTTGTGCGAAACTAGTGTGTCGACCTATAACCGCTATCGAATATTCCAAACGCAAGCGGACGCGCCACACCCCGTCACCACCACAAAATCCCCACTGAGACCAGCATTTTACCTGGCTTCTCCTTCTTCAAGGAATGCTAGAGGTGGTTGCATAGGCGGAGAGGGGGCCCTAATAGCGGCATTTATCCAACAGCTGAGCTTGGTCGCAGAACGCACACCCTGGTGCTGGTGTTCCCTCAGTTACCTACTTTTATAATCGTAACTCACTTTTGCGCATTGCGAATACGCATTCAAACTGCATGGAGGCTCATTTCAGAAGTGTTAAGCTGCGCCAAATGCATGAAGCCTTAAACTTTCGCACGCGCATATTTTATTGCCGTGCTGAACCGCTCACCATGGTGCCAGAGGCATTTCACTTTGCCGTCTTGGTACGTGGCTCCTCATTCCCGATTTTGTTTATTGGAATATAACGGTTGGCGATACCTCTTTTTTTTTTTTTTTTTTTTTTACAGGATGCGGGGCTCTGAACTTACACAGTTGGCATAATACATTCATGGAGGACCTGTCATCAGATAAATACGGTACATTTTATTAAATTATGTTGCCTGGCTTTCAAACAGAACCGGCAGACGTTTGCAACTAGCCCTCAGTCTTCGAACATCGAACCCTAGCCTGCAGTTGGAAAGCGAAAAAAAAAAGAAGAGAGAGAGAGAGAGAAAGAAAAGGGGAGGGGGGAGAATGGGGGTTTGCTCTAAACTGGAGTGCGAGAGTAGCAGATCCACACATTCCGGCATGTACCATTCCTGAACAACTATGCGACACGGTGCAACAAGCTTGTGCAATGCAAATCACATGATTATGAAAGCATAGCAGATGGTTCGATCGCTCATTGATTAAAATTAAAGCAGTTCTAAGCACCATGATTTCTAAGAACAGTCGGATTAAGCTGCCGCATAGGGCCAGGACTAATGTGATCGACGTAATCTTAATAGGTGGCTCAATACGTGAAAATGTGAAATCCTAAGCCACCAAAACAAAGCACGATCGTTCCTGTCGGTCGCTATGCGAATGAGCAACCAGTTTCGTATTCTTATTCCCACGAACAACCAAAATATTTCGCTTTCCTTGTCCCTCTGCGAACACGGAAGTTCTTCTGTATTCAGGGGCTTCGTGTGCGTCCTTTTCACCGTGGCCGAAGAAGACGGCAGCTATTTATCATGGAAAGCTAATGCTGCCATAACGAATTCTTCGGGTCTGTTTTGTCCGCTCCTATCCCTTCCTTGTTTTCCTTTCTCTTTAGGGAACGAGCAGCGCTTTAGAGCAGCGTGGTAGCCTGTAGGCGGCTCGATTAAGGTTTTACAGAAATTTTCTTTCCCTTAGCGCGTTCGCTAATTCAGCACTTCCTTTCTTTAAAACTAGGAATATATTAACGAGCCGCAGCCTGCAGCTGATTAAGTGCTCCGTAAATCAGGGTTCCTTAGGCGCTTAAGAGCAACAACGACTTCACCGAGAGCCATTTTCCCAACTGCCTCTTTCAAAGGCTAAGAAGTGTTTACGCAGAAAGTTTTCAGCTCGAATACCGAGTAAGCCCAATTACTTCTCTCGATAGCTGTACACTCGCTCTCCCCTCTCTCCTTCATCACTGTTATGCTTTGTACGCATACGCTGCAGGGTTAATGGTTCGAAAGAAAGCAATGCTGTCGTTCGCATACGTTGCTAGCGAGGCTATATATATATATATATATATATACCAAGACCTTAACGGCTATGGCGTTACGCTGCTGTGCTCGAGGTCACGGGTTCGATACCGGGCGCGGCAGCCGCATTTCGATCGGTGCGAAATGTAAAAAAACGCTCGTGTACTTCGTGTAATTAAGAGTTAGGTGCACGTTAATGAACCCCCAAGTGGGCAAAATTTATCCGGAGTCCCCCACTACGGCGTGCCTCATATTCAGGTCGTGGTTTTGGCTCGTAACACCCCAGGATTTAATTAATTTAATTGCCCTTACAATAAGAAAAAAGACTTTGAAATATAAGAACAAACATTATGAACTTCACAGTGGGATGTCCGTAATGGAGGGCTCCGGATTAATATTCACAGCCTGGGGTTCTTTATTCTGCTCTAAAATCTAAGTGCACAAGCGTTTAAATCCCGCAAATGAGAAAGCAGGGAAAATGCAAGCACGTCAATGTCACGGCACAGGTCGGAGCGTAGTGCTAACACCCTATTCAGCGGAGTTCAAGAATGTCTGGCACTCGACATGAATGAGCTGACACTCATCAGCCGCTATAGCAGATGGTAGTGGTGGCGGTGTTGCACCAGGAGGGGTTAGCCTGGCACACATAGCCGGCAAATGCTCCACCTGAGCGTCATTTTTTTAATAACTGAAGTGTCTACTAATTATGTGACATAGCTAATTACTTTACACATTTGTGGTACAAGGAAAGAAGAATTAAGCTACACATATATGAAAGGAGAGTGTTTTGATGGTGATCAAAAGCCGAACCCGTAGGCACCACAAGACGCCGGCGGGGTTCTGCTAATTGAACTACAACGGCAGCTATTCCTGCTTCCACTTCCTTGAATATTTATGTACAGCTGCATGTATCCTAAGCAGAAGGTGTGTGAAATCCATTACTCGAACCTGCGAAGCGGAAAACGGTCTTTTGGAGCAGGTGACTGATTATTACACGCTATAGTCCTACCTCATGTTGCACGGCCCCAGTCGAAGACGTCGCTGCAAAAAGCGAGTGGGAAGTAGCAGGATACACTGACCGGTGTACTGTAGGGATTAATTTCGCTTGGTTTTATTCCTTTCTAATCACCGACCGCTCACGAGCGAATTATCATGATGATAAAGTATTGGGGGAGCAGCGTTGCCACCACGGATAAAAGGCTAAAAGAAATAGAACCATGCAATATGATCATTACGTTACAGTGGCCCTATTCATAATAAAGCTGCAACTGCTGGTCGATACTGCACCTGGACACAACGCAAAACACATTTTGGTTCCTGCGCTTGCGTCGAACTCAAATCCAGGAAGTCAGGAAATATCGAGCGCGCAGTGCCAATAGCGTCAGAGAAAATGGCGCAACCCATTACGTTTTCAACGCCACACATTTTCCTTCGGTAATATGCTGAGCGTCTTATACGCTCACAACAAACGAAGAGTCGACTTTCGAATTCGCTCATCTCGTCCTGACAATGAAGTTTGAGTGATGAAACATGTAATTCAGAACCGCAATTTTGAGCGCCCTGAGGCCTGAAGGGGACGCGTCCCCGGAGATATTCGACGTCAGAAAAAAAAAGCAAGAGACCCAAACGTGCCATTTTTTCGCGCACAGAATAGCGCAAATAAATTAATGTTGTGTGCTATTTCACGCCTTGGTATTGGTTACTCTGATTTACTTCGTAAAACGCGGAGCATGCAACCTAAGAACACAATTATGCCCCAAGTGCTCTGCTTTTCAGGCGTGCTGCGTTGCAGGCGGCAAACACAAACCAAGGCGAGCTGTGATCATCATCATTTACACCATCACTATAACTATCAACGGGACCAATTATTCTCATCCTTAATAAACCATCATCGTTGTTGTAGATTGAGAACGCAAGATGAGCGGGCGGAAGAGAAACGTTTATTGAGTTGCTTACGCTTTCATAGCGCCGAGCAGAGTGCCCGTGGGAAGCGGACTCCTCGAAGGGAAAAGAGGGCCGCTACGTCGCTCTCTGTTTAGGTTGAGGGGCGAGAAAGGCATCCAGGGGAACGTGATTGTACGCCTTACTGGTGTTGACGGAGGCTGCAAGAGAGCATATTACACAGCAGCTCCCCGACATAAACATTGAGAAGTCATGGGGTGTATTACTTCCCACCCATTGTGTTATAGGACCACCCACGGTGAAGCTCTGCCGCAGCTCACATGTGTGGCTTTCGGGTTCCCAATCATCATCACCAACACCACCACGCCACCATCATTATCGTCAGCCAGTGGTAGGTCCACTGCAGGCCTGTACGAAGGCACTTCCAGTAGAGATACCGTTATACCCCCTTTTCGCGTCATCCATACCCATCCTGTGTGCGTGCAAGTTTCCAGATCTTCTCCGTCCGCGTGATCCTCTGCCACACTCGACTGCGTGTTTGCTTCCCTTGGTAGCGATGCGGAAACTCTAATTAGCCGCCATTTATTTATTCCACGCGTTATGTGACCTGCCTAGGTTCTCTTCGTGTGGTTATATAAATCAGAATATCATGCAACCACGTTTATTCTCTAATAAATACCGCCGTTTTCCTATCAACGATACGCCTATGATTTTATGTTTCATCACCCGTTGCGCCTTCTTTAGCTTCCCCGCAACTTCCTCTGTTATCGTCCAAGCTTCAGCCTCATAGGTACTCAACGGAGCACTCGCTGTGCCCTATTTTGAGCCTCTCCACAGCCGCTATAGACGCTATGGCCGGCCCTTTTAAACTCATATAACGTGTGCTAAATTTTTGGTTCCCAATACTGCTTTCCAGGGCGAAAAAGATGTGCTGGAGTGCAGAGTCCGTGAGCAGACCGACATCGCATGCAGTCAATGTCTCTTCGTACAGAGGAGGAGGAGGAGGAGGAAAGAGAGAGAGAAGGCAGGGATGTTAACCAGAAATGCGTCTGGTTGGCTACCCTACTCTGGGGAACGGGAAAAAGGGAATAGAAAGATGAGATAGAGAGTGGAGGGAGGAAAGACGCGGTGAGCTCGCGCACGCGTGCACGCACGCGGAGGAAGGCACTGTTGTCTTTCTTGAGGGCGACTGGCCTATGTGAATGATTTTGACTTGCGCTTCGTACGAATCCACGCATTGGCATTCCCCTCCAGCGCCGGTAGGCGGATGAAATACATGTGCACATCCAATGTTTTTTTTTTTTTTTTTTTTTTTTTTTTTTTTTTTTTTTTTTTTTAAGCGTTAGCTTCTCTTAGCTCGTTGCTCAGTTTCGGAAGAAACTGAGCAACGGAAGAAACAAAAAGATGATCGCTTCTCAAAAGATGAGCGCTTCGGAAGAAACAAAAAGATGAGAGAGTAACAGAGAAGAGCACAGGGAGGACGCTGGTTATCACAAATCCAACTAGCCCAGCTCTCTTTCTTAAGTCAGGGCGTTGCCGTCATCATGCGTTCATTGTCACATCGTCGTCGTGATGTCGTCGAGGTCGTTCCATCGTCGTCACTCCAGCTTCGTCGTCCGATTCTCATCATAATGTCGTTGTCACGTGAGCTCCAATGTCACCAGTCCTGGCTCAGTGGCTATATGGCGTTCTGGTCCAGAAAACGAGGTCCTGCGTTTGATTATAGACCACGCGGCCGCTGGGTGCGGAATGCAAGAACGTTCATGTGCAGCTGTTTTGGTTGTACATTAAAGAACTAAAGTTGCCCCAAGGTTGCTTCCGCACATTTGACTTTCTCCGCTTCCCCCTTGAACTTTCATCTGCAGGTGTGCGCACACTGACTTTCCTCCTACCTTCTGAGCTTTCCCCTTTCGCGTTCCCCATGTGTATACAAATGTTGTGTATGTCCATTGAAGCTTCAAGCTCCGCTATCGGACGCCGCGTTTGGTAGCAAAAATTGAAGCTTCAGGCACACACGAGAGTTATGCGTGGATCGTTCCACGTAGTAGTAATTCAAGGCGTGTGCAGCCGAGCCTGCCCCATGTGCACACGGCAGAAATAAAAGGGTGTAAACCCTCCCAACGCCCATTTAAATGGGTATTAATATGGACTTGCACCCTAACACCTTAAGTTTATTTTGCTGGGCACCCTTTCTCTAGGGTGCTATAATAGCACCTCAACTCTAGCGGGTAGGCAACAACAAACACCCTTAGGGTGTCCGTCTGGCGACAAACTGATTTACACCCTTAAGGGTGTTAAAATGTTTAGTGTGTAGGGTAGCGCTGCAATAGAGTATAAAACTGAGCAAGTTGGTTGATCTTCATAGTAAAAACAGCCCGAAAATAACGGCAACACAGTTCAGTTCAGTTCAGTTTATTTCCTTAAAGGCCCCTTTATCAGGGGTATTACATAAGGGGTGGGGTACGTCATGCAGCGAATAATTCAACGTAATAACCAATGGGATCGACATTTCAAAAATGGTAGGTACAGTGTGCAAACAAACACACGCGATGAATGATGAATTTCTATACGAAAGAATAATTATTTTGGCAAAACAGAATAAACATCGGAAATGGACAATGCAACGTAATAACTGCTTGCAACGTAAAATGCAACGTAATAACTATACACAAGACAGAGAAGTACACAGGGCTGGCGCTGATCTGAAGCTAAACGGACGCGACCACGATTAACCTCCCCGCCTTTCTTTGCATTGAACTGAATGAGATTGAATTTTATTTTCACATACAAATTTATGTTTCTTCTTTACGTTATTCATCATCATCAGCCTGTATTTATGTCCACTGCAGGACGAAGGCCTATCCCTGCGATCTCCATTTACCCCTGGCTTGCGCTAGCTGATTCCAACTTGCGCCTGCAAATTTCCTAACTTCATCACCCCACCTAGTTTTCTGCCGTCCTCGACTGCGCTTCCCTTCTCTTGGCACCAATTCTGTGACTCTAAGGGTCTACCGGTTATCCATTCTACGCATTACATGGCCTGCCCAGCTCCATTTTTTCCCTTTTAATGTCAACTAGAATATCGGCTATCCCCGTTTGCTCTCTGATCCACACCGCTCTCTTCCTTTCTCTTAACGTTAGGCCTAACATTTTACGTTCCATCGCTCTTTGTGCGGTCTTTAAGTTCTCCAGCTTCTTTGTTAACGGTAGAATGCAATGAATGTACACTTTTCTTTTCAACGACAGTGGTAAGCTCCCAGTCAGGATTTGGCAATGCCTGCCGTATGCACTCCAACCTAATTTTATTATTCAGTAAATTTTCTTCTCGTGATCAGGGTCCCCTGTGAGTAATTGACTAGATAAACGTACTCCTTTACAGACTCTAGAGGCTGACTCGTGATCCTGAATTCTTATTCCCTTGCCAGGCTATTGAACATTATCTTTGTCTTCTGCATATTAATCTTCAACCCCACTCTTACACTTTCTCGGTTAAGGTCCTCAATCCTTTGTTGTAATTCGTTACCATTGTTGCGGAATAGTACAATGTCATCTGCAAACTGAAGGTTGCTGAGGTATTCGCCGTTGATCCTTACTCCTAAGCCTTCCCAGTCTAAGAGCTTGAATACTTCTAAGCATGCAGCAAATAGCATTGGAGAGATTGTCTCCTTGCCTGACCCCTTTCTTGATAGGTAACTTTCTGCTTTTCTTGTGGAGAACCAATGTAGCTGTGGAATCTTTGTAGATATTTGCCAAGATATTCACGTATGCCTCCTGTACTCCTTGATTACGCAATGCCTCTATGACTACTGGTATCTCTACTGAATCAAATGCCTTTTCATAATCTATGAATGCCATATAGAGAGGTTTATTGTACTCCGCAGATTATCTCGATTACCTGATTGATGACATGGATGTGATGCATTGTAGAACGCCCTTACTGAAGCCAGCCTGTTCTCTCGGTTGATTGAAGTCAAGCGCTGCCCTGATTCTATTGGAAATTATCTTGGTGAATATTTTATATGGTACTTAAAGCAACGTTATTTATAATTGTTCTCTATTTTTCAAGCGAAACGCTAGCATGCGCCGGCGATGTAACGCTGAAGAAACCAGCTGCTCTCAGAGCTGCACAGGTGGCTCGTACTCGGCACGTGCTTGTGCCCCTGCTCCCGCGTTCGTTGGCGTCGTCTGCTTCCACAGCTGGCTGTGTTGCCGCTAATCATTCCAGCGTTGAACTTAACTTCTGTCGTCGTACTGGGGAGGCCGCGTTTACGGGGGTATGAGCCATTCATTGTCTCATGTGACGGACAGATTTAATTTTGAAGAAATTTCATGGAAATCCATCCAGAATGAACGCGCTCGGGAAAGGGCTAGTCGTCGACGTGCCGATTCTAGCGTCAAGGCTTCTGAAGCCCAGGCGAAATGACAGCGAAGAGCTGCGGACCCAGAGTTGAGGGAGCGCGATGTTGAGGCCAAACGTCAGCGAAGAGCCGCCGACCCCGAGTTGCGGGAGCGCGATGTTGAGGCCAAACGTCAGCGTCGTCTAGCCGAACCCGACAACGGTGGCGCACGCCTCGGCAACGCTAGCGCGAACTACCCGAGTGCGACGGCCAGGTTTCAACGTGAGTTTCTTAACCGGAACTTCGGAGGCAGCTGGAGTGCGTGTGATTGGTTGTAGTTCAAGCAAAACGTGGTACTCGTCAGTGCAATTTGTTCGGAGAAACACCGAAGAAACACACGACAATCTTCGCTTATCCCCATCTCCTCGACAGGGAAGGGGCTACTGATTTTTTTTTCTCTCTCCCTTTCACCGGTGCAAGGTAACCAACCGGCCACAGCCTTGTTAAACTCCCTGTATTCCTTAACACTTCTTTATTTTATCTCTTTCTCTCTCGCTCTGGGACGTTAAGCTCCATCAGTCAACTGAACTCAGAAATTATAGCACGTGCTTGAGAGCTACAAGTAACACAACTTATATGCGAGTATCAGTTTAGGCGGCTAATTAGGACAATGGACGCATTTCTTGATATCCGCCGTCGTCAAAAATGTGTTGCGGTAAACAAACCACGTTATATCGCGGCTGCAGTGTCCTCTGCTCAGTTTAATTTTTTATTTATTTTTTTCTTTTGCTTGCCAGGTGCCATTAGTATGACCACCCGCTTTCCGCTCCTTCCTCCATTATAATGTTGTCACGTTTCTTCTTCTTCTTTCTGGGGTTTTACGTGCCAAAACCAGTTCTGATTATGAGGCACGCCGTAGTGAAGGGCTCCGGATTAATTTTGACCACCTGGGGTTCTTTAACGTGCACTACAACGCAAGCACACGGGCGTTTTTGCATTTCGCCTCCATCGAAATGCGGCCGCCGGGGCCGGGATTCGATCCCGCGACCTCGTGCTCAGCAGCGCAACGCCTTAGCCGACTGAGCCACCCCGGCGGGTTGTCACGTTTCTTCAATCACTTCCATGGATTACATGTGCGTGCTTAAAATTTAAACGCACAGTTTCGCGCGTAGCGTCACACTGTTGTCACGCTTAAATCGCGCTTCATTCACGCAGAGCACGTCCTCCCAGACACGACAAAGGCGACAGGCCAGCAGATGGCAAGACAGTCCGCACGAAGTGTTTGTTAGAAAAAAGAAAAAATAAAACCACGGAAAACACAGTCCCGTGAAACAGCTTCATTGTATAAATAGGAATTCCGCGTTCGCCGAGATACCCCCTAATTCACATTTGGAACTCTTGCGCTAAATGATTTGTATATTGCTATAATAGGCTCAGTTCAACTCAATATTTTGGCACGTGCCAACAGGCACTGTCTGCCCAATGTTACGCCATACAGATAATATCAGAATAGGTTTATAAGATGGCGCGAGTGATATACGGTGAAGGGGAACGCCACGTGCAGTACACTTCTTTGCGTTTATATTTAAGCTCAGTCATGTTTACGTCTCAACAAAAATAGTTCAATAACGAGCGCAGCCTAGAACGCTGACTGTTACGAGTTGCTTGCGCTGTCTTCCAGAAGACGCTAGAATATGAAAGGTTACAGGTGCACATATATAACTGATAACTTGTTTTCGTGGATGCATATGAAGTTCATATAAAATTCATATAAAGCCGGTACTATTGCATTTTCTCTTCCTCGGAAGCTTGAAGCTTTGCCCTCATTATTTCAGTAGTAATCATCTCACTTTTTTATTGAATTCTGTTCAATAAATCGTGGCACTTACGTAGCTGCGGCACTTACGTACTCCATGCAAAAAATGAAGTCCCGCCGAGATAGTTGCAGAGATGGCACGCAAATGAAAGCGGAAACGGAGACTTCCTTCTTTTACGTATTCTAGTTTGGCTAAGCCTAACTGATATTCTTTCAAAAATTCTATCATACCCCTGTAAACATCATAGGTAGTTTATCAGCGCAAGATTTATTTGCGGTAAAATCAGAAAAGTGATACAAGAAACTATCATTTGAACCAATAGCTCATGACCGTATTCTTGCAACGATGTCGCTATAGGCCTTTAATGCACACTCGATGCTATTGGCTGGTGGGGCCAACTTATGCAAGAGATCCGTGAAGGGACCGTCTGTGTACCTTCTTTCTTTCTTTTTGCTCTTTTCGCTTTATGCTAGCTGTGAACATCGTACGCTATGTGGAGTAGCCGAGGCAAACAATGCCTTAGCCTCTGAAAAGCAGTCAAGACCGAAGAGAATCACTGATGTTGAGATGCCATTGTGATTGATGCTGAACGCACAGGTGGTTTGCTGGTGGCGGTGGCAGAGCTAGGTAGTTATCATGGTGACCATGAGAATGAACGATCCTGAGCACGAGGTCGCGGGATCGAATCCCGGCCCCGGCGGCCGCATTTCGATGGAGGCAAAATGCAAAAACGCCCGTGTGCTTGCGTTGTGGTGCACGTTAAAGAACCCCAGGTGATCAAAATTAATCCGGAGCCCTCCACTACGGCGTGACTCATAATCAGAACTTGTTTTGGCACGTAAAACCCCAGAAAGAAGAAGAATGAACGATCCTAGGCGTTCAGTCACTCAAGGGACCTCCTTACTAGGCGTAACTCTCCTTAGAAGCGTATACGGCAACAAATAAAAGGGGAAAGTGTGCAAAATGGTCTTAAAATAATGAAATGGTGACAAAGCTCTCAAACGTAATAAACGAGGAGCAAGAACAGCGACGAGGGCTCGTCGTTTGAAACGTGAGCTCAGTACCCACCACGTACAAAGGTATATTGGACCCGAACGCACCACGTGCCAGCCAGAGTATAGTCACGCCGGAAAATGCAAGTGACGCATCATGTAGCACGCCGTTACTTTTCGGTGTTTCGGCCCCATACACATCTTTGTTATTTCGTTTGTGTCTTCTTTGAGCGTCCACATGTGCGGCATTCAAGATTGTTCCACTTCCGAGGGTCGGAACAACTGAAAGTGTGTGTTGCCCAGAACAAATAAGCCTTATTTTGCTTGAAATATTTTTTCAACTGCTATTAACATATTTTCTGTATTGTAGAAGAGAGAGAGAGAAGGATGACAAAGCACCGGTAGGCCCACACATGGGGAAAGGGGAGCAAAATTTGATATAACAATATGAAGCGCGAGATACAGGCAGTGCGCGCGCGTGCGTGTCTCAGTTGGTCGCCCAGGTGCAATTTAAACTTCAGTGGCGCGCTACAGGTTGTTGTATGTCGCTTACACCTCCCACACACTGACCGCCAGGAACGCGACGCTAATGTAACGCTCGTGAAGCTGACCATAGGATGATCTTGTTTGTCGGGCCAGCGATAGACGACATTTCTTTGTGTTACTACTTTCACAAATAGGACTGTTGGTATAGATTTGGTACCCTTGAGCTTTGATAGCAACCGATCGTATTAATTGTGCTCTATAGGACGTTTAAAGTTAAATATAGCTGCTCTTAACATCATGATCATCCGACATGGTGGGTTGCGTCTGCGAATGGAGTTATAAATGCTGTGTGCGGCGTGCGCTTCCACTGCGTTCTAGTTAGCCCTGTTTACATAGATGCGGCAGTAGCGTATCGCATTTCCGAATGCATAACCTTAATGCAATTCGCCACCGTGTATATAGCTCATTAACCTTCATGTGATAGCGTACGAAACTAGCTCGCCCCTGTTATTAGCGAGCGCACATCGTCAGTGAGTGAAGGAGAGCAAACGCCACGCGTCTTGCTTTCGCCCTCTCCCCCTTGAAGCGATGCGCTAGTTGTTTACATGAATTCGTTAGCGGCGACTTCATCCACTCAAGCTACCTCCGGCTGGCACAGTAACGCAATGCGTTTTTCTATGATGTTCCATTCCCGTTTGTGTGAATTCGATGCGCTATACTGCCGCATTCATGTAGATGCAGCGCTTGCACTTAGTACGAGCTTGCTACATAACTTTATCAGAAAATTGCTTCTTACCCATCTTTTTCAGACGAACAGATTTCTACTCAATTCCAATAGCAGATTTTTTTCTTCTTTTATTAGAAAGTAAACAACGTCACTGTTCTCTATTTTACTGTATTGAAAGGGACGTTCATGAGGGCGAGCGTGACAGTGTATCAGACTGAGCGCAGTGTAATGCACCCTGGAAAAGAATCGCCTCACACTTTACAGAAACTTCTTCAGCGCACTTAGTTCACGCTTCATTTTTGGGTATGGCTTTGCTTTTATCAATAATTATGGTTGAATAGTTAACCGAGGAAATAGAGATGCTTTAACGTGCACAAAGGCTTAATCAATGTTTCGCACCAACGCATCAAAGCTCCAACACTGCGCTATCTTTCGTGTCCAAGTAAATTTCACTTGCTGCGTGAAGTCAAAGTCGCTCTTTGTTTTACTCATGTAAAACGCAAAACGTGGACGGAACATCTGGGAAGATGTATTTTATGAACTTGTGAGTGGTCAAAGAAGGTCAGGAACAGGTGCGAGCCTACGGTGAATTTCAGATCTGTAACTACAAATGTGGTGCTTGCGACGAGCATGACTGTCGGAATAGCCGTTCGCCTCGGCGGGCAGCAGTCAAGATGGCAAAAGTAGCAGTCGTTCAACATAATTTAGAAAGAAAGGCTGGCGAAATCCAGAAGCACCCGCTACTCTTCTGCATCGAATTGTTGAAAAGCTAATATGGTCATTAAAGTGAGAAGCGAATTTAAAAAAAAAACGATAAGAGTCATTGTAAGCAACAAATCTACGTGAAGTGTACCAGTCACCCTCTCATAAGTATGCCTGCCCGGCACACTAAAATCTGCTAGTATATTAAAGCACTTCAGAACAAAATTAAACAAAGCCGTCAGGAATTTCGAAAATGTTTTCGGGCGAAAAGGCACTCCTCATTCTTTCAGTTTTTTCCCCCTGCTGCAAACACTGAAAGTATGCGATCGAAACAACAGCTATGAACCACACGGTGTTGTACTTTATTTCGGAAAGTGAAGAATTCCAAACCTAACGTGCTGTTTCTCATTTTTCATGCATATTTTCTAATGAAGAACGTTGGGACATTTCGTGCAGCTTATTCTCGTGTTCATATTCTCGTGTTGTCGCGCTTGCACTTGTTGCTAGCAGATGAAAGTAATAAATTTGTTGTTTTACTCCATTATACAGGAGTTTATTGACCTGTGAATAACGAACATTTAATCACAGTCTTCAAAAATAACGCTGCACGCTCGTTCGGTGTATATCAAGGAATAACATCAATTACGGCCAAAAAATACAGACTCCTTGAAAACGATAGCCCAGCAATATATGCACTACTGATAGTTGTACTGATAGTTGATAGTTGCACTACAATGCTAATAGCAGTGTCCAGTAGTACAGCCATCGTGTTGCACAACTTCTACAGAATGGTACCGAGGACGTCGGAAATATGTTCATGGAATTAAACGGCATTTCGTGCTTTTATCATGGCAACTAAACATGAACGACGAGTTATTGTGACTGACGTTTCGTAAGCATTACAGATCTTACGTCCGGGGCGGTACTTTGTAACGTTGCTTCTCATTTTAAATTATTTTCACCGTACGTAATCGTCTCACCCGAAACTGCGCCACCGCACTCGCCATGATCGGCCGAACGGCAGGACGAACGATGAGAAGTGAATGAAATCAGAGAAAAAGAATTCTTGCAAAATGCGACCCGCTGTTTAGTGCGTTTGCAGTAACAGTAAGAAAATAAATGTCACTGTTACTTGGCGCATTAGAGGGGGACACGAAAGGTAAAAGAAAAGATTCGCGTGTAATTGGCACTTAAGAATCCTAGCGCTAAAAATCCAGGGCTAAACTCACGCATCTTTTCGTTCGTAAGTGTTCTTTGCATTGGATTGCCGCCTTCGCTTATGATATGTCCAGCATGAAGATTTCCTGTAATTCGCCTCTCACGAACAATTTCAACTTTGGGATTTAGTCCCCTGGTGCTGAACCTTCTATTAGTGTCATTAACAAATTCTTGTCATGCACGTGTCCTGTGCGAGAAAGCTAGTAGGCTGGTGGTCGTCGTGTAGGTAAAACCGGCGGTACACACGGGGCGAATTGAACGGTATACTCCTGACGTGGAAAAAATATGGCTACCATTTATCGCAATATTCATTGATTCTATTAACAAGCCTGCGATACAACATGTACGTTAAAAAGCGCCATTCCCATCATGGCCCGTAACTACATATAACCGCCTCTAAAACATTTGGGCAGAAAGTTCATCATTATGCCGAAATTTAATTACAACGAGAGAGTTTCGGCTATGCCTTAAAGCTTTCTAAGATTAGTTGAGTTCAATTTGCTTCCATTTCTGGTGCGCTTTTGCCAGCACAATGTGAAATAAACGAGGACCGCCTCCCCGGACCTGTAATTTACGTGATGATGACTGATGCATATTGAATAGAAGGACAGTAGCTAGTATAGCGAACGATACGCCATTGGCTATACGCATACGTCAACAGATTAAGATAGCAAATGGGAAGGAAGTGTAATTCTAACATGTTTATGGAGCCATTGTTCTCAGCGCAGCCTTAAGCTGCTCTAGATGCGGCTTCGCAAAATACCGCATGTGCAAAACTTGTTTGACGAATTGTTGCTTTCATACCATGTTGTCAGGATTATGCACAAGCAACAAACGCACGGGCTCGAATAAACGCCATTTTTTTAAATTTAGGACAGAAAGACATTTTGTACATGAACTAGGCGCATGCGCACTTTGCACAAGGAAAGGCGCAAGGAGGCACACGAAGTGAGGCATAGTGTTATCACAATTCTGATTCCAAAGATGCACATTCGGTGGCATACCAAGAAACACCGTATCACTGACCCATCCTTCACCATACTTCTTAATATAAACCGCCTCCAGGTGTTGTTCGTGTCTATGTGTCCATTGCTAGAGTGCAATTGTCGTACCCGGTCAACCCGGATATGCAGTTTTTAAAGCTTTACGCTATAGTAGTAAGAGTCTTTCACTTTATACAGTGTTTTAGCCAGTTCTAAGTAAAAACAGCTATGAAACAGTTCCGTATATTAGCAAACCGGTGATCATATATAGGCACGTCCATATTCGACGTTTGGAGCAAAGAGAGTGACTCAGACTCGAGGCTAAGAGGCGCTGCCTACAGAAGTTGCGGTTGCCATTGACCCGAAGGTGCTGTTAGTCAGCGAACATATATCAGTGAAAATCAAAGTAACGACAACATAAAGTTGCAGGCTTTCAGTAAGGGCATAAGGGCTGAAAGATATTCATTGAAGGATGTATTTATATTATCCAGATAATATTTTTATGAAGAGTTATATTGGGGTCAAAGAGGGCTTTCTAGGAAACAGCACGATTACGTGCATATGATATATAGCCACTAATCGAAAAATAGCATATCCTCACACAAAAGCCTTCAGCGCTTTGTCTCAATTCACGTTCCTCGAGGCCTTGATACAGGATGCTATTTCCTTTTCTAAAGCACAAATTCAGGAGAAAGCAGAAGCATGCGAATTAAGCCTACAACATTTATTACCAGGCTCGTTAATTCACGTGACAAGTAGTTAGCAACCTGAAAACTTCACAGCGAAGGAGGCGAGGAACGCACTAATTTCTGTCGCCTGCTTCGCGATACTGTCTACTTACGGGAGAATGGCATGTAAAAGTGTGCGTAAAGGCAACCGACCCTTCTTAACTGCGCAGTTCCCGTGAGCTTCTTCACGAGTTTTTTTTTTCTTTGGCCGTATGACTTAAATGAAGCAGGACGCTGCTTCTTCTCTCGCACGGGCATGCCACAAGAATCAGGCGAATGAGACAAGTGTAAGAAATCTCCCGCGGAGATGGCACGATACGTTTCCAGAGAAATTATCGTGCCACCTCCGTGCAGTTCTCGCAGCAGCAAGTCACGTCAAAACTCGTGCTGCGCCCTCCTCCGCTGTCAGCCTGGACGCGTCGATGTCAGCGCAAACTTACCGCTCGTCAACAGGTGTCAGTGGAAAGTTGGCGCACGGAGCCGTCGCGCTTTGCAGTCTGGGCCTTCCGTTAGATCCGCTTCGCCGCTGTCAGTGTAGAAGGTGGCTGCGAGTCAAGTTTGTCTAAAAGGGGTTGAACAGCCTTCGCGTCACTTTCCGCGCGGCCGTATTCCCGGATTCACTGTCAGCTCGAGCCGAACACTTCGAAGAGTCGTCGCTCATGTCATCCGAGGAGGAACATAGATGACCAGCGTTTTTCAGTTTCTCAGATCAGCAGCCGTGCTAGTAGTCCACGTGGATGCGCGCGATGCCGTTCTCATTCACGACGAAAACGTATCGTGTGTGGCGGCGCGTGCCGTAGTTGGGGTCCCGGCCGTCGACGGGCGTCAGTCCCGAGCGCGGCGTGCGACGCGTGTGAGATGAGCCGCGGAAGCGCCCCGGGCCGCCGTCGGTCCTAGCGCGCCTGTCGCTGCCGATGTGAGCGCGCGGGTCGAGCGAGTACCGGGCAGCGGCGCGCCGGAGTTTCGGAAACAGGACCGAACCCGCCCCCGGCGCGAGCGCGCACGCCTCCTTCGCATTCTCCTTATCGTGGACGAAGATCGGCCCCGCGCTATTTTTTTTTTTTTTTTTGCTTCCCTGGACGCGCGCGCGTCACTGTGCAGTACAGTTTGGGCAGTGCTCCTATCGAACACAGCGCTCGCATTAGTGTCCCTTTGGTGCTTTCAACTTGGGACACTCGTAGTGCCAGCAGAGCGGTGCGGAGCGAGTAGAAAAAAAAAAAAAAAAACGAAAAACGAAAAACTGAGCGCTGTTCTAACGCTCCCTGTTTACAGCAGGGAATGGTGATCGGGTTCGCTGTGGGGTGCAGTGATCCGCTACCATCTTTATTCTGCCTCCAGTTCAGATATCCTTGCGCCAACTGAAGCGCTTTCTAGCAGCGCTCAATGGTCTGGCGGCAGAGTCATGCGAAGGAGGGCCAGCGGGATGCGTCATTATGCACATACGGCTCTGTCTGCCAGAACAGCGGCGGCTAGTTTCTGGGAGTTACCCTTGGAGATACCATCAATTCTGCGCCAATTTCCTGCAGTGGAACGCAGCTCCTTCCCATTTACTCTTTCTTTTTCCCTGGGAAAATCAGTGGATATAGCGCTCTTGCACAAACAATAAAAGCATGTAAGCCTGCAGCGTCTCACAAAGGGGAACAAGAAAGTATATAGAGTGAAACCGGTAAGAATAAAATTCGTAGCGTTAGAGTCCCTGGTAGTTTGCTAGTTGTTTCATGATGCCCTGCTTATCGGTAATTCCAAAGACTGTGCACAAAATCGCATTGTAAGTTTGAGCAACGCCAGTTTATTCAAACAACGCCTTAAAATACTGTGAGACTATCGGCCCTTTTTTCGCCATTTTTGAGCGCCATGAACTTACTTCAGTATCGTGCGCCGAAACCATACAACTCACTGTATAATATGTATAATTATTAGATTACAATACCAATGTCCGAGCAAGAAACGTTTGTCTTAGTTATACTCGTCGCTGTCGATTATTTTATTTTAAACTTCGTGAGCAAGACCTTGCACGGGCTCTCGTCCGAATCCAGCTCGCACGAGCAGTAATAAAAACAAATTCTGGAGTTTTACGTGCCAAAACCACGATATGATTATGAGGCACGCCGTAGTAGCAGACTCCCGATTAATTTTGATCACCTGGGGTTGTTCAACGTGCACCTAAATCAAATTGCACCAGCGTTATTGCGTTTCGCGCCATCGAAATGCCATGGCCGCGGCCTGAACCGAACCCGTGACCTCGAGCTCAGCCGGGTAACGCCATGGCCACTGGGCTACCACGGCGCTTGCGAGCAGTAATAACACGGCGCACTTTGCAAGCATGATATCATTAACTATGCCAGTGTCGATGGCCGAAAGCCCAACAAAATGAACAGCTTTAGAAAAATTGGGGAAAATACAATTGATATATAGAATACCGAGTGTAGCGCTAGAAATTCAATTGTAATTGAAAGTAACTCCGTTTTACAGTAAAATATCAGAGGGAATCCGTTATGAAGGGACGTGAAAGAGGAATCAGCTTCAAGAAAGTCGTCGCCGTCTGGATTAGGTGACATAATGCAGCGCATATGTATTATGCCGCCAGGGTGAGTGGGCGTGACACGCGCTGTTGGGCATCTTCAATGAATCCTGGCTGGGGATGGAAACGTTCCTGAACAATGGAAGACCAACCGACTGGTACCGCTCCTCTAACCTGGCAAGCTTCCTCTAGAGCTGATGTCACAGCTTCCAGTCGCCCTGGTTAGTTGTGCAGGGAAGGTAATGGAACGGATGATCCTCTGTGGTAGCACCTGGAACGCTACAAACCTTTGCCGAAATTTTATGGCCGATTTTCCACGTCTCCGTTGCTCCATTGCCAATATCATCGATCTCGTCACTTACGCTCAACATCACAAGATATGCAAGCTGGTATCCGTCGATCGCTATGTTTTTTGGCATAAAAGGAGCGCATGACGACGTTGCTCATGGCGTCGCTGATGCTCTTGAATCGGTTGGCTTTGGCAGCCGAATAAATTTCGTGCACCCAGGATTTTCGTCTGTGGGGGTATGAAAATTTTGCATGAAATCATGATTACTACATATATAATAGCGGGTGTTTCTGCGAAGACTGCCAAGAATTCCTAAAATAGAACATTAAAAATACAAATGCAATTTTCTACAAAATGGATTATTGGGAACGGCGAACATCCGAAAACAGGTCAAGTGTTAAGATTTTTTTTTTGCAAATTACGAAATGCACTAAACATTTTAAATAATTAGCTAGCGCAGTTACGCAGCTACTGACCATGTAAAGTTTGTCGCTATTGACGAGGGGATCTGATATCAGTTTTCAAATCGCGCCAAAAGTCCTTGCCCATAGGGTCTGCTCAACGAGAAAGTTTCTCATTTTTTCGCTGGAAAACTGAAACTGGGTGCTTGAGCGGAGGAAAACATGGCTACAAGAAACGTAAGCTGTTGACATATCCTAACGCCTGCCGGTCTGCGCCACGCGAGACGAACCCCCAACCTCCACATGACAAGTTATCTTTTCGTCCACTTTCATTTTCCCTTTTCCTCATTATTTTCTACATTTCAATTTCAACCACAGCTAATTACCCCTATGCTTTCCTTGGCTTCATTGTCTGTTGGCTTTACATGGCTGTGACTAAAGTGCAGAGAAGTCACTTTGATCGTGGTTTGAGGTCTGGAGAGGTTTTATGTCTGAAGTTTTGAAGCGCACTGACTGGAAGCCGCTTGAACTCAGATGTACGTCGAAGCCTACCTGTGACCGACGTCCATCATAAATGGCCGTTGGTGTTAGCTGTAGCTAACCTTAGCGACTGGAAGCTGTAGCCACAATGAAAGTCGGAACAGTGTCGGGTAATTTTTGGCGTCACACCGGCGTTTCTTTTTTCTACTGATTACCATGCATAGTTGAGCAGACTCCTTTATCTGAAATTAACATTCTATAATTCACCTTTTCTTGCTCTGATTAGAGGTGGATGAGAGCTTCAGGTTTGAGACTTTTCGGACATTTATAGCGTTTGTTGAGCTATGAAGGCAATTTAAAAGAGGAGAAAGAACATGGCGCTAATATAGCTAAAGCTCGACTACAGTACGAAAAAAACTGATTTATCTTTTGGTTTGGCTGGCGCGTGGCAATGGCGGTAGAAGGAACTCACAGTAGACATGCAGGCTGCAGCTTAAGTGTTTTAGTTTAAGTGTCTTAGATAACGTCGTGCTGTTGCGTTGATTCGTTCGAATAAGCCCAACAGGGTAGTTGATTAGTATAACAGGTAATGGAGGATGACAGGAACGTCCTCGGTGAACCCTCAGGGGAACTCTTTGCAGACAGGCTTCGTAGCAACAAAGGGGTGCCCATTGTTGTGAACCACTTTCCCGTCCCGTATCTAAAGTTATAGAATATTTGTGCTGGCCCGCCGACAAGCAGAGCGCGTGATTAAAAGGGGGCGCACCATCACTGAAAACTGCTTATAATAGAACCAATTCCGTTAATCGCAGATATACCGAGCAATTAAGAAGACACCAGGGCGGGGGGGGTAGTTTTGCGCTAGCTGGTCGGTATTCGCCCCGATGAGAACAGTCTGGGGAGTCAACAGTAACCCTGCCGGGAAGCCTCACCTTGAGACAAAACAAGACACTTGAGGCCCTTGCGGGACCGCTCTCGGTAGAACTTTGTTGACAGTGGCGGCCCCGGTTTCTGTGCGAGTTGAATCACTGTGAATGTACAAACTGCTGCACACCTTGCTCACGCGTCCCCGGTTTATAAGTCGCTGTAGTGTTAACTCGTCAACGATGCGCATGGCCGGCCACTGCATTGTTTCACTCTCGCGCCTCGTGCTTACAGTAGAAAATTCAACAGCATTAATCGTGGTCCACCTCACACGAGTTTTGGCGCAGTCTGTCCGCATCGATGGCACAGAAGTGTACATTACTGGAGCCTTTTATAGATAGCAGCTCTGGCGTGAATACATGCGTACTTTCTGGAGCATCGATATGAATATTGTCACACAAATTCGCCCTTAGGAATAGTAAAAAAGGCCTCATGGTTTTTATCTTTCCCGTAGCCGGAAGTTGTTAAGATGCCAGAATAATTGCGTTTTCCTACAAAGCACTTCGTTATATTCCTGCTGATGTAAGCGCGACGACAAATGCACGCATGCAGATCACGCTCAGTAGTTAGCTCCATTGACTTAAGATTCGTGTTCCAACAGCCTTTAAATAAGAGAAAGGTTTTTTTTTTTTTCAGAGGCTTCGCGAGTACTTGAAGCCAGCAAGGATTCCCCAGCGGAAGCTGGTCATCCGTCCGGCAGATTCGATTCCGTGAGCCAATACGCTTCTGCGGACCAACAGAAATAATAACAGACCGTGCTTGCTTTGACGAAGAGGACAAAAAAAGGGTATAATGCTTCACTCGAGCAGCAAAAGCAAACAAGCAGCTCAGAACTGTTGCGCAAGCGAATGCAGTGCAGCCGATCCAGGCAATTCAGCTTCTTATAAACTCGAAGCTTAGGAGCGAAGTAAGCGTCGTTTTTGTGCGACGTTTATTCAATTTCCAGAAAACTCTGCCGATCGAAAAGACAAAGCGCGACATTCCTAGCATTATACAGA
>NC_051154.1:48053499-48073498 GCF_013339745.2 Dermacentor silvarum | reverse complement strand
GGGCGAAATGCAGAAACCCCTGTGTACCGTGCATTGGGTGCACGTTACAGAACTCCAGATGGTAAAAAAAAATCCGGAGTCCCCCATTACGGCGTGCAAGATTGTTCTGCTGCGTCAAAATACTTGTCTCTTCAACAGACAAAAGAAGAGAGTGCAATTTTAATATAATTTTACTATATGGGTGTGGTGGATTCGATGTGTGTATTTTTGGCCAATAATCCCTTGTGGTAGGGTATAAATAGTTAGCGCTGACGTGCCGTATGATGCGGCAGAGCTACATAACGAGCTTATGCAGAAAGTGGAGAAGAATCTTTTCAATTCAACTCGCCAAATGATAAAAAGATCGTGAAGTGGCGGTTGTTCGGTCTGTTCTGGATCGACACTGATACGTTAATACACTGTTAAAACGGCCCTCGTTATATGTTTACACTCTCAATATCTCAATATTAAACAAACCAAAATGTTCATGTATAAGTTTATCACTTCTCCTAAAGAGAAGAAAATAAACATTGCTTACGTCACAACACCTACCCAAGCACTGCGTCGTTTCAATTTAGCTCAAGTCACAAAGTTGTGCGTATCCTATGTAAGCTAAAAGCTATGCGGCCGCAAACACTTGCGAATCAAGTGATACTGCGTTCGGTCAACGCAGGGATCCAGCGTTCAGCGCTTGCATGAATTCCGCTCTCCATAAACCACGCAAGTATATATGGTTACGCGAAAAGCGCGCAATACGTTGCGGCCTCGTGCCGTAATATCTGGTGGCTCGTTCGCCGCCAAGGTATAGATCAAGTCCGAGCGCTCCCGCTTTGACCGTGGTGTAGAATGAGGAAACCTCCAAGGCGATTCCTTTTTAGTTGAGCGGCTGCGCACACACAGAATGATGAAGGGGTGGTGAAGGGGGAGAGGGGGGGGGGGGCGGAAAAAAAAAAAAAGCAGACGACTTCCTTCCTGCGCGCCGTCGATATGGGCGATATAAGGAACCGCAAGTCCCTGCTTTTATCACTCTACCGCGCGCGATGATCGCGCCAGATTGAAGGTCGACTGCGGGACGAAGCCATGACCCGAATAAAAAGTGCGCAGATTGAAATCGATCGCACGAAAAAAAAATGTAATAATCGACGCGTGTGGAGCACCCTGGAGCGCCGAACGATGGCTGCCCCTGAATATATATCCTGTATAGCCCGAGAAGAAAAAAATGAGAGCTTTATTTTGTTTCTTCCGGAGTCTTAGACCCTCGCACCGCGATTTGAGCCTCGGCGATCGAGCGTGTTGTAAGGGCGGGCACACGTTGTAATGGCGATACAGCACGAAAGCACCGAACAGCTTTAGTACGGCGTTTGGCATCGTTATTCGCGCCTCGTAGGCGAATGAAAAATGAAACGTTTGTTCTTATGGACCATCTTACGTTCCGTTCCGTACACGGGGGTCCATGGGCACTGCCCCACTGAAAACGTATCGTTAATAAAAAGTTACTTTCTCATTTCTCTGCCTTTTTTTTAAGGAAGAAGCGTCTTATTGCTATAGGACTCCCTCCGACTTCCAGTCTGTAACGAAATTAACTTGTCATCGCTGGCATGCATTCGAATCTGCGAGGAAGATCTACAGACAAGGGTTTTTGGGGATCCTTTAGGTTCCCTGTAAAGTTTACGCGTGACTTGGGCCATTCGCCCTATGCGATCGCTGGAAAAGCGTCATTGCGGGCTCATTTTGATTAGTGTACACTTTCCGCGGTCATTGGTGCGACGCCGAGCCTGCTGCCCCCGCGCGCGCGGCTCCCGTTACGCCGTGCGTCGCGCGAAAAAACTGCCCGAGGAGCGGGCCTTCTCGCCCTCGCCACGCCATCTCCCATGCAGCATCTGAAGCGCGCGGGCGCCCTCGCCCAGCCGATTAATCTCTCGAATTTTTGGCTCTCGGGTGTTAGGACGCATCGCCGGAGTGCTGCAGTCCACTGAGCAAGCGCCCCCCTTTTGAGGCGAACCTCACACCACCGCCGCGGCGGCTGAGCGGTCTTCCCGGAAGATTTCATTTCCGCGACTGCCACCCTAGTGCCGTAATCCTTGGTCATACCTGCCTCTTGTACATTGCTCTGTGATTCAAACTTAATACTCGAAGCGCATCGCTGCCGGCAGTTTTTGCACTACCATTTGCTCTGGGGACTCCGATCTGATGCATTGCGGTGAAAGCGAGAGCCTTTGTGACGCATTCTGACTGTATTTGGTCGCCCAGCGATCAACAGGCGCTCACCGGCGGCGCGAAACGCACCCGCCGCCATGCGCTCCGAGTATCGCGTTTGAATCGCTGAGCACTGTACATATCGGAGAATAAACCCCTTTCGTTGACGCCAATGCTGAAGTAGTGTCTACGCCTTGCCGGTGAGCCAACGAACCCGCCGCGTGCGTTAGGGAGTGTGGACGAGCTACGCGTGTCTCATTTTAAGAACTTTTAGTTGGCCGGTACCGGCGGTACTTGCGTGCAGAAGCGAGTCGATCGATAACATTCAGGCAGAGAACTTGGCGGCACATAACCAGCAATATTATTCGACATCTTATCACACGCCATGTCTCCATTAGCGTCCGCGACGACCAACACTAACGCGCATGGGTGGTCGTGCACACTAATAAGTACATGTCAAGTACATAGCACAGTGTAAGCAATGTACAATGTCAAATAAATGTTTGAGACTACAGACGTGCACAGTAACAACTTAAACATTGCGTAAAAATACGCTCCAAGTTATTAATCTGTACAACTTTCTGGTAATTTATTATGTGTGGCTATACATTTAGGCGATGATTTTATAGGGGTCACGACACCGTATTTTCGCACTGAACTTCATTATATCATCGTGTACTTCGTACATCAATTTACCGCCCGGGTGGACGCTACATCAAATTACCGGGTGGACGTTACGTGGCCCTAATCTTGAGGCCCAATTTAGATGTTCAGCGCGCAGACCACAGCGCGCAGACGACATGCAGTGCTACACTGCGACCTGCAGGGAGAAACCTTGATGTCGCGGTAAACGTTTTCGCGTGAATGAGATGCTAGATGCATGTTTGGTCTTTCTGTTTTTCCATTTTTAATTTAACGTATGCACAATACGTACAGTACGAGCACTACCACTGTGTTTAGTAAGCAATGTGGCACATTGCTCTCGTTATCGCTTAAGCTCCGAATGAGTAGACTGAGGAATGTGTAGAATTTACAGACGGTATCCCGGAGAGGTGGCTTCACAGCAAGCTCTGCTAATGCTTGCGTGCGAGGTCGAGAGAAAAACAATGTTCGTCGCTTTGTCATCAGCTGCAATGAATATACTGCTTCTTCCCGCAGGAACTGCTGCCGTTGAAAGAAGCTTTTCCACCATGAACAGGATAGATGTCGCATGACGCCGGCCCATGCCGACGCGCTGATGAATATTTCTATCGAAGCTCCAAGTATCCCCAATATGAGGAGCGCAATAGATGAAGAAAAATAGGAATATTTGCAGTTTCTGGACGGAGCCTACATGATATGGGCCAGGAAACCACGTCGGGCATTGTAGATACGTGCGAGGTGACACGGTGCAACTGTATAGTTTGTGTAGTCCCAGTTTTCCTTTTTACAGCGACGCTGTTAAGGGCTAGGTTCCCCAGGATCGTGTCCGCGTGTAGAAAAAGTTTTCGCAGTTTCACCTAAAAGGCGAAGCATCAATTGCGATAGCAAATTTGTATGGGATATACGGAGTAATGATAGTATCTTTATCAGCTCTATAAACTTGGGCATGCAGCAGCACCGGCCACACGCAGAACTTGTCGACGCCGTCGGCATTTTGCCCGCGTTCGCACAAAATGCGTGCGGCGTTTGTGACTGTTGCCGGAGCCTCTGATATAAATAGGCACTTGGTGCCGCAGCTAAACGACGCCTCCCTTCCCTTCCCTTCCCTTCCCTCCCCCCCCCCCCCCCCACGGCCTTTCGCGCGTCGGAAGAAGGCGCGTTTGCTCTCTACATATGGTGATTGTAAAGGAGGAAAGAGACGCCTACTTCTGCAGCCCTACGGTGCAGAACGCGCGTTTGTTCTCCGCCGTGATTTCACTCCCCGTGAAAGCGCGCGTCCCTCGCGCCCTTTCACTCGCACATACAGCGTTCGGCGGCGTGCGGCGACGATTTCATCTCTATTGACGTCATACGGAACCTCACGGCGACGGCAACGGCAACGGCGACGACGACGGCAGAAATCTGCTTTGGACAGTCCATATAATTGCTATCGCAATAAAAGAAACTATCATCAGCATTTGCTTTGGCTCCATGTGCGTGGTGGTTTGGCACCATGAGCGCGGTGGTTTCCCGCCAGTTGTGCCTGAGCACAGGTGTTAAAACGGATGATGGATGGCACATTGTTATATCCCTCGCCACCGCCGGTGCCACTTTCACAAGTGTTGCGATACACTTGTGTTGCGATACACTCTTTCACAAGTGTTGCGATCCCACCACCAATCGTTGTGCCCCTTTGCCTCGTACCGTAGAGATCGCGCTAGCGCTGTTATCAGCATTTGCCCTTTGGACTCGCTATGGGACGGACGCTCGTTTAACCACTTCTTCCACAATCCTGAGGCCAGGATCCTGATGATACCGCGGCTATGAACGTTGTGGCTCATACGCTAGCCTATGACGATGGGGCTTATACATGGCGCAGCAAACGCACTACTTGGCCATCGCGCCGGGCGTAAACAAGACGTCGGTGTCCTTGCTATTTGACGAACATGCCGAAGACGCTCAATATAGTCAATAATGATAATATATGAATTCACTATAGCAATATTCACTATAGCAGACCCACCACAGCCACAGCTTTGCTGGCTTCCGTCTTAACAGTAGTGGAAGGGCTCTGAATGTTTTTATTATTATTTTGTGAATGTGGAGGCCACGGTTGGCCTAGTAGTTTCTTCGGATATTGTATGTACCGGATTGTAGCGGACATGATGCGCATATATACTTTTTGTTCTTAGGTGTTTATATTTTGATTTTGTTGTTTAAGGTGTATGGCGTCTCCGTGTCTGTGGTGCTTAGTACTTTTTTCTCGTGCAAAATGATATTGCACTTAATTTTGAAAGCGTCTGCACTTAGTTCGATCAAGACTTGTAGATTAGGAACTAGCTTCACTTTGTTCTGCATAGAAAAAAAAAAGAATAAACTTTGTGTAATCAAATGAAAACTCTAAACCCTGTCCCTTATGTTCTTACAATTTTCTAACGTGGTGACAGAATGCCATGGGTGTTTAAATATAGTATTGAATTTATAATCCCGAAAAACGAGGCACACATTTCGGCCTTCTTTACAGCGTTCGTTCGTGCCCGCCTGTCTCCACCTTTGTTGTAGTACTGTTTGCGCAACATCAGCTCGACATGCACCAACAAGGACGAATTCCCTTGTAACATGTGGTTTACTACGCTTGCTCAAAGTGTACTTTTAGTGTACATTAGTGTACTTTTGCTAATTAGTAGCTTTTCCGTCACCGTTTGTTGAACAGAAACGTTCAGCCTTAATTAAATAAAACAACGTGGTAAAAAGAGCGCTAGCCCCTTAAACCTCCCCCCCCCCCCCCCCGCCTTTTGCTCAAAAAAGATATAACCAATAACTTCGTATCTACACCCTCCGCGTACTGATAACGCCCCCCCCCCCCCCCCCCCAAATTGGAATTCTGGTTACACCGTTGGGCCTAAATGTACTGAAAATGAAATATATTATTTACTTGGGAATGCTTTGTTAGTCTGGCCACTCGTGCATTTGCAGTCTCTGACGTAACAAAAGGTGACCCGCTGCTCGCGTCGTCTACTCTGGCTGGTGACCTTGTTTACAGCTGCATAGAGGGCGCTTGACGCGACTGACACGCAAGCAACGGTACTACTGAAGTAAATAAGAGTCTCTAGAGAGGGAGATAAATTTATTATGATAGAAACCCTGAGAGGTCGGCCTGAAGTTCTGACCTGCTACTCAGCATTGGGGAAGGGAGACGGGAGTAAAAAGAGAAGGGAGAGAGGTGCTTATAATGAGGGTGAAGATGGTGGAGAGTGAACTTCGATAGCAACAGACTCTTCAACGTCTCAAATATAGACCACTCTCGTGCAACAATTTCATGAGGGACGTTAGAACATCACGCCGACAAGAATCCAGCCCAGGTCCCAACAGAACCTTTCAAAAGAAATTATGGCAGGAACTATCCTCGATGATTGCCTAAGTCAATGTGAAATATTTTTCCCCTGCACGTGGTGCACAGCCCGAACGAACTCACGTCCTCCCAGGAAACGCTCGCTCGAGGACCGCCACATAAGCGGGCCGCGACACCCTGAAGACGCATGATCGGAACCAGAGGCGCGCGCTCGCAGACGCTACACGCCGCACCAAATTCGTCTTCGACAAAGTGCTTTTGAAAGCACGCGTCTGCGTCCTGAAAATACCGGTCCACGAATCGGTACCGCTTGGTCTTGGCGGCCTGTTCAGCGGCCGTTCGCTTGGCGGGCCGCTGTTCTTCGTCCGCGCGTCGGTTCTCTTCTTGCTCAAGCTCTTTTTGCCCGTGCGTGCTCTCATACGTGCATGAATAACTGCCGAGAAAATGCACCGAAATATAAGTCAAAAGTGGCCAGAAAGTAGCCGGGGAGTCAGAGGGAGCCAACCGCAAATTTTAAGCGCCAAACACTCCCAAAATGTAGCCAATCTGGTGCAATGTAGCCACCAACGGCAACACTGCTTGTGAGTGAACGTATACGTGATTGAACATTCACCTGCGGGTGTGCGCACAATGACTCCCCTTCTCTCATTCTTATCTTTCTTTCCCCCTTCTCTACCTGTAGGGTAGCCAACCGGGCTTGACCTTGGTTAACCTCCCTGCCCTTCCTTCTTGCCTCTCTATTTCTATGTTGGCACGTGTACAAGAGCTGTGCGTTTGTAAAGGTAATCATAATCAATCTTCCGTGCATTTCCTTCTTTTAGCGCTGCGCACCCTAGCTGTTTTCATGTCAGGAAGTCCATGCGCGTTTCAGCATGCCATAAATCTTGTTTCTAAGAGGAAAACAACGCGTTCAGAGTGCGAGCTAAAAGAAATGCACTTAAGATTGATGACAATTATCGCTGTGTGCAAAATTCAACCCTGAATGGTCAATCATGGGCTATTTGTATTGCCATTCCATAATTAAATTTCACTGGTATGGATTACAACTAAAGTATATGCTATTAAAAAATGGAGCGGAGGGGTGTCTTAAAACCACCCACCACGATGGCTCAGTAGCTACGACGTTCTGCTGCTGAGCACGACGTCGTGGGTTCGATTGCCAACCTCGGTGCCAGCATCTCTATTGGTCTAGCATGCAAGAACCGTCGTGTACGGTGATTTGCGTGCACGTTAACACCAGGGGCCACCCGAATCCTTCCATGACAGCACCTCTCGTAGCCTCCTGTGCCACCCTGAGGACGTTAAACCCCATTCATCAAGCAATGTCTTGAAACTGTCACTCGCGAACTGATTACCACACTGTTATATAAAATAGTAACAACTGAGGCAGTCAGTTCAGTGTCTGACAACCGTTGGCAGATGCTGTAATCCTAATCGGCTACATCACGCTGGCCAATTCATGTCTTATGCCTGCGCACTACTTTGAAAGCAGTGCGTCTCAAATAGTAGAAAGTATTGCTGCATCAGAATGTATATTAGAATGAATGAATGTGTTGGTGTGTTGTTTAGTGGCGCAAGGGCCAGATATGGCCAAATAGCGCCATGCCAGTGCTAATGTATATTGGAGGCCCACATTAACCAGTTTTCTGCCGAGCTCTCAAAGAATCTCGCAGCTACTCGCCGGTTTCACCGATGTCGTACGCTCTCGCCGATTTCACGCGCAGTGTCGCCGATCTCTCCATAGACTGCCCGTCAATGGTAACAAGATTACAAAGCACGGGAATGTCTGCACCCACTATCGACAAAGGAACCCAACCCCTAGTCTCAACCATGCATCTAATGTTACAGCAAAGGAAGGACAATTCTGCCCCAGCGGTCGAGCATAAAAATGCCCTCTCAGTATCCCAATGACCAGCAGCATATCGGCGCCAGCATGCATTAGGAGGAGTTACTGATGCTGATACTGATTGAAAAGAGCGGTGCGTATGTCGGAGGTCGAAGAAATCACCGACGACCAATGGGAAGTACGATAATGAAGAAAAATGGCTCCCGGGCAAGTTGTTCTGTTCGACACCGCGGAAATGGAGGCAATGACGGCGCTTAAGTAAATTTGATAATAATGTACACAGAAAATGTCTTACACTTACTTGTGCTTCCCGCTATTACGGAAAGTCATCTTTTACAGAAGACGCGATACTTACGAGCTGTGAACGTGTCCATCTGGAGGGCATATACAGATCGCGGGAGTTTCTAGCAGCTTGAAGAATTGAGAGGTTTTTATATGCGGACGGAGAGGGTTATGCTCATATGGTCTACATACGTGTTGCGAGTTTCAAACTGCTGTTCGCTGTAACCGAGATAAAGCAATAAAATAATCACAGGGGTCTCGATTGTTTTTTTCTTTGGTCTTCTTACTCACTTGCTTTGTATCCTCCGCTAGGCTGACTTATAATGTACAATGTGTTAGACCAGAAGCTAAATACGGCTACTGACCCAGCAAATAGCTTGGCCAATGGCAAAAGTGTATATTATTTGTGTAGTATATTCTGCTGTAAGCTCAATAAAGCTGTCAACAAAGTGAAAATAAAGGTATGGGAAAAGAGAACCTGGGATATGCAAGCGGATGCTGACTTCTCGTTTTCACTGTGTCTTTAGACAAGCAGCTTTAATGAAACCATTGCATGGTCACACATTGGTGAAAAGGAACAGTCGCTTTTCAAGCGTACTTGCCCGACGGGTGCTGAAGAGAGAGTTTCAGCCCACTATCAGCACGTTTTTATTGCCTTTGTTTCTCATACCGGGCACTCCAGCTGGGCGTCAGCTTGTCGTAACGCATATAGGGCTTGCGTGCTTATCGCCACTGAAGAGAGCCAACTGCCGCGGTAGAGTTGTTAAAAACGCTGTAAAATGTTGTAATAAATCACAGTAAACGTAGCGTATAGTATAAATTAGGCGATTCTAGATTGTTCTTTCTTGTTCTCTCCGGGTTACTTACGTTGCCACACATACTTAAGCAGTTGTGGCGCACAGAGTGCTGTCAGCAAGCGCCGGAGGAGGGGTTCAGTGCAGAGCCGTTTGCCGTCTGTCCACCATTGTTTTTATCATTTATCACTGCTGCATTGTTTCCTCACCGTTTCCCTTTCAGAACAAAGCTTCTGAACTATAGAGGTGCCGGAACCTCTAACGAGCGGACACCATGGTCCTTTGTTCTAGGATTTGTAGCGTAACACAATATATACTTACGCGTTAGTGGCGCTGTTTGCCCATGCTTTTAACGAAAGTGCAGGTAAAATTCCTTATGCTTTGTTGTTGTTCAATTCATTTGTTTCATATATAAGCTAGAAACTGAGCGGCCCTTACATCACTTATTGTCAAGCACGCATCTTCGAATAACAATTTTTTTTATCCGAAGACTAGGAAATAAAAGCGCTCGTGCGCACCGCGCTATTTATAGTCTCCTGGAAGCAAGCTTCGTAAGAGTGACTACCGTTATGCGGTGAAGACTGCACCTTACTCAGGCGCTTGGCCGCGAGCGCTGTTCGCGTGCACCAAAAAGCGTTCACGTTGTTTGGTGTCCGTCGCAGGAGAAACGCCGCGACAGCATTTTTCTGTGCTATAATTTCTTCTGCGATGCGCAGTGTCATGATTGACGGCCGTTGTGATAGCACAAGGATACTTCAAGCAAAAGCACTTTCATCTCTCGCTCAGGGCGGGCATCATTGTTGTTCTCATCTCGGAAAAAATATGCGTCGTTCCCGCTTAAGTTTTCTAGAGTTCTAAAAAAAAAAAACATAACCGTGAGGGATTCAATCCAACTCAGTTTTTTAAATTTATATAAAGAATGGAGGAAGGAAGGAGCCAAAAAGAAGTCTCCCCTTGACAGAGAATGCTTTGAGCACCATCGCTACGGCATGCACTAGTCGTAATTAGGCCAATTCATGCAACCAGTTTCAGGCGTGGTTCATAAGCAGCGATTTCAAAGCAATTTAAAGCAAGTGAAAGTGAATGAACCGCATACATATGCAAACGCCAAAAGCAACGAATCACTATAAGTTTCAGATGATCCCAACGCTGTGTAAACAAGCTAGGATATCTTTTTTCACTCATAGCACCGGTGCTGCATCGATATAAGTAAATAACTTCGCCTATATATTGTTTTCATGTGACGCTGGAACGGAAGCAACTGTCGGTTCCGTAACTATAAAAATAAGCTGCCGTCGAATCGTGCTTGGGCGCTCGAGTGAATGTACTGAACCTCAATTTCGGCCTCAAAGCTGCCGCCACATGAACTCATCAGAGACGGAAAATTGACCGCAGAAGCCAGTGTATCTGTAACCCATCCCTAGCTCTCCAGTGAGCCAGTCAGCATGGGTATATGAGCAATGCATTTGGTCAACAGTGACCAATTGATGTGATTTCGACCACTGCATGTGCGCGCAGCTATAGTTTTCCCTGTCTCCCTTCATTGTTTTTAACAACTTAATTATTCCCCTTCCCGCGGATTATAGGGTAGCAAACCAGGCGCGCTTCCGTCGGGACTCCCTAGCTTTCCTCTGTTCTTTCTCAGCACAGCCTGAGCAGGAATATGTTGATTTGTCGCAGAAATGTGACCATTTTGAACCTTGTTCTATTCCTGTTAGTGCTACTTCATGACACGTGGACGACAAATCGAGGCATACGAAACACATGGTTACGTTCCAATTTTTTCTTTAGGTATGTACGTGTGCCTCTGTTTTACCGTTGCCATAAATTGAAGCGCAAGGAAGAAAAAAAAAAGAGAAAGAAACATATTGCTTCTTATGTTTGATTACTCCAGAGTGTGATGTGAAATCGCTGCGCAGTATTAGGAATCGGGGTCGAGGACGAGAGACGGACTCTGTGGGCAGACGAAGAGGAAACTAAAAGCTTTATACAAAAATTTGGAGGACGCTTAAGCTTCGCCTTTAAGAGTGGAACGCGATAGCATTCAAAGATCCTTGGCTGCTTATCAGGCTTCCCGGCAACTGCAGCTTTTTTGTCGGACTTCGCCTGCGCGTGCGGCTGCCGTAAAGTCCCTTGGGGACTTTAGGCTGTCGAGGAGCCGAGCGCCATCTGGATGGTGTTTCTGCAAGGAAGAAATCGCGGCGCGCCACTGTATGAATTGTATAAATGCTGGAAAAAGCTTTTATGTTCGAGTTTCGGCGTAAGAGAATTATGTTTTCTCGTATATTCAAATTACAGTCCGACGCTATCACATCTGTAGCTTGTGGTTTAGTCGTACTTTACGATATTTCTGACGGATTTTACTTTGAGAAATTCAATTTTGTTCACAAACACCTTGCGTCACGCGGAGGGCCTGCGCGGTCGGGTTGATTCGGGATGATTATTTCCGCCAATGACGCCGGCGCTCGATGAAGACAGGCTGTGTGGCACAACAGCAGAGAGCTTCTAAACGCATTGCAGCCGGAAAGTAACGTGCTAATGCCTGAATCGTTCCAACATCGCAAACGCTGGCAAGTAGACGCAAGGGCAAGAGCAAGTTAATTTGAACTTCCTGAAATTTCAGCTTAAGTTGACTCACACACGCGAACAGTGGCTTAGATGAGATGTGCTCCTAATGTTGCGCAGGCACTCAAAACATCTTGGCAATCTTGGCGTATCTCGGGGAGTGCAGAGCTCCCGATGTCAACAATGTTATTGTTCTATTTTTCCAGGTCCTGATTAATGCCCCGAGTCCGCGCTTGGTTTCCGGCTTATAACTAACATTCCCTCTAAATTACAGCAATTCGCACGGCGCTTTTTCTTTCTACTGTGCTAAATTTCGGTCCTCTGACAGTAAGGACATGGAATGTGCAGCCATTTATTACAAAAAAAAAAAAAAACTGACTGTAAACCAAGTTTAAATGAAGGTATTTTTCGCTACTGTGTAACTTTAGGGCACATGTTTTTTTCTTATGCGCCTGTGAACGGTGTGCGCCACTAGACGTCCGTTTACATCAATGTCTGAGTGAACTTTACGTTTCTTAACCAACTATCGCTCGCTACGTTTTGCTCTCAAGTACGTCAGGGTGTAAATAAGCGAATGTGCTATTTTAACTGAACTTTGAAAATAAGTTAAATATGTATATTAAGGCGAGAAGAAATGGCTGTGAAAAAAAGTCTAGGTGCACCGTTGTTTGTGTCGAACATAAGCATCGCGTATGATTATCCGTTTTCATAACTCCATGAATCGCCTATAGGCGGTCAGAGGGTCATGTCAAATCGACTAACAGGTCGCTTCAAGTTACGTATTTTTTTTTTTTTTTTGTATGTCACCTCGTGTTATCCTTTGATCAATTACAGTTTATTGTATGTGGAGGCGCCGGCGACAGAACAGTCGCCAACATTTCAAATTTCATCAAAATAAATCACTTACTCACAGCTCAAGCCTCTCGACAATAAATTGGTCGTACTGGTAAACGCTCGTCGTTTTCTACAATGGTGTTCCACATATTTCGACATACGTCGTTAACGTGATCATTCGACAAGGCCGGTCCTTTCCAACACCATCCGGAACCCCGAATGTAAGTGGCCTTTGCGCACAACCACTGTCGGATAAAACCTACCCGCGCAAAGACCACGCGCCGCTCTTCAAGCTGAGGATCGGATGCGTGGTTACCGACCAAAGAGACTTCCGGCACGGTAGAACGAACGAAGTGCCCCAAGTGCGTCCACTACCGGGTGGATGGGGCCCTGGTCCACATTGTTCTAGAATACCCATCTTACATTCTTCTAGAATACCCATCTTACCCATCTTGCCTTGCGGCGCCTTAGTGTCTAAACGAGCGTCCGGGACCTCTTGTGCCCTTCGTTCCCATGGGCACAGCATTGCATTCCAGGCTCCCCTAGACTTCGCGGAGGACGCTGATCTCTCCGCCAGAGTCTATGGCTACTTGGACCCTAGACCTACACTGAAAGACGCTGCTGAATGAACATTCATTTCTCCAGTCTGTGCTTTATTACCAGGTCATCGAACTAGCCAGGTGCTGCTCACTAATAAATAAATAAATAAATAAATAAATAAATAAATAAATAAATAAATAAATAAATAAATAAATAAATAAATAAATAAATAAATAAATAAATAAATAAATAAATAAATAAATAAATAAATAAATAAATAAATAGACACCACGTGTGTTCATTCAGGTGGTTCACACACCGTGATTTCATGCCCCGTCGTGTTGTGGAGTGCAAGTGCTGCAAATGACACGATCATTAATTACCAGAACGGGACGTGTTTTTCGCGCCTTGAAGGGCACAGAGAAACATCAGCCTATTCAGGAGCGTCGATAGTGTTCTCTACCAAAAGTGTGGAAGCGTCACTTTTAGGGCACCGTCGGTAAAACGAAAAATTGATAATGCCTGCTTTGAGCTCAGCCTGAATGCTGAGCTCGAAGTATGCGCAATCACGGAATTGCATCGTTACCCCGCGCCTTAATGGAAAGCAATGATCGCTACAGCATATCGCAAGGGGGATGTCGGGGTACGGCAGTTGTTATCGCCTCTTCGTCTGACCCATATACACAGGTTCTTTCGGAGCTTGAGATGACAGATAACGGCCATGACCATGAGTCACTGGAATGCCTTCTTACGACAGCCGGGAGGGCCTCGCGAGCGGTGATGAACGCGGTGACCATACCGAGCATAAATCCCGGGCTCGCTATATGCCTGTTCTTTTCCTTTCACGGTGACAGGCGGCTAAAGAGCCACCACATTCGTGCTACAACGTGAACCTTGCTGCGCCGCAGATATTACCATCCGTCGTAGAAAGTCAGATGCATGGAGAGAAAGAGAAGACTAATATCTTCGACACAGTATAATTGCGCTTGCATTCACTTCTATGCAAAGGCAATCGAAAAACAACAACAACAACAAATAATAATGTGGCAGTTGTCTGCTAACTCTAATTCCCCTACACACAAAAATGCATTCATCTCAATTCAAGAACTAAGAGTTGCGAAAATAGTAAAACAATTTCTGCCCTTCCTCTCGTTTACTCGCACTTCGCAAGCCTGTTGCAAGTTGGCATTATTTGTAACCTTTAATTTTTTGTTTTTCATTTTCTGTCTATTTGTTTTGCTCCCACCGAGCAAAACCTATCTACCGTAGTGTGTCAGGTAGAGCTAGGCGCCAGTCATCCGAAGCAATTAAAGGTGCTTTACTATACAAGACGTGAAATCAACAGCCAGCACTTTAGGCAGTGCCGTACGTTTAGCGAATGGAGCACGGGTGAAAACATTAAAGAGCCGCCTGCTCTGCGAAACCGTCAACGTATGTGCGTGTCTTCGGGCTCTGTTGTGCACTTTCACTTGTTTACGGAACTGTCTGTGTCTCGTAGTATATATCGTCCTTTTACTCCCTTCTGTGCCCTATACTTTACTCGGGTGCGTGACTACGCAAATGTTCGTGATATTTGACTGTCTTCAGTGCTTTCCAGTCTTTTTATACATGTAGTGTTGCTTGCTATACGAAGTAGAGTAGCTGGCGCCCAGAAAGGCGCCAACCTCTCCTTTAATTACGCATCAATAAAAAATAAGAGAGAGCAGGATTGAAATTTACCTCTAATGTCCCTGTCACACCTACTACAAGTTCCTTGCTTGACTTGATTCTAGCCACTCATGCTGATAATGTTTCACCAGTGACCCACGTGCCTGGCCTAAGCGACCATGACATCTTACACTTTACAATTTCTATCCCCCCTACAAAAGTAAAGAAACACACCAAATTTATTAGAGACTACAAAAAAGCTAACTTTAACGCTATAAACTCTGAGCTATCAGCCTTTCTTGACTACTTCCTTGGGACACATGTAGACTTATCAGTTCAAGAAATGTGGTTGTCTTTTAAAACTACAGTAATGCATCTCATCAACAATATATTCCACTTAGAATCATTCATCAATATTCTAACGCCCCTTAGTACAATAACCATCTGAAAAGATTATCCAACAAAAAAATGCAGACTTTTTCGTTCCGCTAAAAGGTCATTAAACGCTGCTAGATAGTTGGCATATACATTCGCTGCCAAAGCCTATACAAGCGCTTTAAGGTGGCGGTCCCCGTTTTCAGTACTTTTGGAGGAATGGCGGCTCTTCTACTTAGGATACAAAGTTGTCGTATATACCATAAGAAAGCTTAATTCTTGTAGATTCCAACTATCTATAATATAAAAAATTGATTAATGTGATTTAGAAATAAATGTTCACGAGCAATCATGAGATAGATGGTTTTTGCGAACTGTGTCTCAATTGTGACCATATTTATAAGAAACTACCGCATTTACTGCATTGCGGCTTGCTCTGTAGCTTTCGGACATATCTATCTATTTCCTAGACGCAGCAAATTAATGTTGAATTTTTACTTTTTGGATAATTTGCTTTTGATGATTGCCAAATATCGCAATATTCTGTTGTTAACAGCCCGGCAACTACACGCTCAAGGAAGCTAAATTTTGAATAAATTAGAGTTGAAGGACTTTCCATTTAGGAGGCAAAATTTCATTCATGTACCTTTATTAGTTTTAAACCGCAGCTTCGTAGCTTTAGTACGTTCCCGCTAAAATGGGCAAAAGTAGAACCAGAATTTTAAATATTGCTGAGTTTTGGTCACATTATTAAAAAAACTAATAAAGGTACATGAATGAAATTTTGCGTCCTAAATTTAAATTCTTCTAACTCTAATTTGTCCTAAATTTAGCTTCCTTGAGCGTGTAGTTGCCGGGATGTTTACAACAGAAGATTGCGATATTTGGCATTCTTCAAAAGCAAATTTTCCAAAAAGTAAAATTCAACATTAGTTTGCTGCGTATAGGAAACAGATAAATATGTCCGGAAGCTACAGAGCCAGCCGCAATGCAGTAACTGCGGTAGTTTCTTCTAAATATGGTCACAAATGAGACACAGTTCGCAAAAACAATGCTTGTTTTGAACATTTATTTCTAAATCACATTAATCAATTTCTTTATATTATAGATAGTTGGAATCTAAAAGAATTAAGCTTTCTAATGGTATATACGACAACTTCATATCCTAAGTAGAAGAGCCGCCACGGTTGCTCCAAAAGTACTCAAAACGGGGGGCTTAGCTGCCGGAGTGGGACCGCCACCTTAAACACGTCCAAATTTAAATTCTTTAACTCAACCCTACCGTCTCTGATAAAAACTAACCCAAAACGCTTTTGGAACATCATGAAATGTACCAAAGACAGCATTATAAGTCTCGTAAACGATTCAGGGGATCAAGTTCCGAATCATCTTTGCGCTTCTGTACTAAACAACACATTTGCCCAATCATTCTGCTCAACTAATATAAGTGACTATCCCCTTTTTACATCCGTTAACTTTCTGGCGATGGATCTCATTACCCTAGACCCAGCAGATATCCGAGCCAGAATTTTCAAGATAAAGCGATCATCATCATGTGGTATTGATGGTATTAATTCCAAGTTTCTCCAAAACACTGCAGAATACAGCTCCACCATACTTACCTTTATTTTTACTAGATCATTTAACGACAGTGCCCTACCCATTGACTGGAAAACTGGTAAGGTGACCCCGCTTTTTAAATCGGGAAACCCACATCACCCGTTGAATTACAGACCCATCAACACTAACTTCGGTACCCTGCAAAATTTTTGAGCACATCATTTTCACTCACCTTGTAAACTTTCTTGAATAAATTTTTTAGCCCTTATCAACACGGGTTTAGGAAATCTTTTTCTTGTGAAACACAACTGATAACATTCACTAATGACTTGCATGCGTTCTTGGGCTCGGGTTTTGCGACGGACTGTATTTTTTAGACTTTTCTAAAGCCTTTGATAAAGTTAATCACCAGTTACCTATCTATAAGCTAAGCCTTCTAAATATTGACCCCTTAATATGCAAATGGATTTGCAGCTTTCTTTCTAGTCGTACCCAATATGTAACCATCAATGACAATGACTCACCAGAGGTACCAGTAGAATCGGGTGTACTTCAAGGCTCTGTATTGGCGCCTTCACTCTTCCTCATTGATATTAACGACTTGCCTAATCAAATCACTAGTTCTGTTTGTTTATTTGCCGACGATTGCGTAATTTACCGAAAATAACTAATGATTCTGATATGGTTACATTACAATCAGACCTTGATAACGTTACAACCTGGTGCTCCCGCTGGCACATGAATCTTAACACCTCAAAATGTAAGTTCATGAGAATCTCATGTAGCAAAGTATCTTTTTCTAACTACCATCTTAACAACATCCCACTCGAATCAGTACCGTGTTATAAATACCTCGGAGTGCACATTACAAATAATCTCTCATGGAAACGACATATCGAACACATGCATCAAAAGCTAACCGCATGCTGGGCTATCTGAAACGAAATCTTGCACTCACACCTTCTCCCCTTAAAAAACAGTTATATGTCAACTACATTCGGCCTAACCTAGAGTATGCATCATCTATATGGGACCCTCATCAATTAACATTAATTAACAGCTTAGAAGCTGTGCAGAATCGGTCCGTTCGTTTTATTCTTAACAATTACCTGCGCACAGCAAGCGTAACTAGCATGAAACTTGCCCTAAACATATCTCTCCTTTCCAAACGCAGAAAAATCACTCGCCTTTGTCTGTTCCATAAAATATACCATTTAATTCCCACACTCAAGTCACGCTTTATCGAACAAGCCTCTTTTACTTCTGCACGCTTGGACCATCGTCATAAGGTACGTGAACATTCCATTCCACAAAACGTCTACCTATGGTAATTCATTTCTTCCAAAATCATGCCAGGAATGGAATCACCTACCGGATCCACTAGTCTATATAACTAACACTGATGACTTCCGTAAGGCACTTACTAACGTTATCTAGTATGCCTTGCTGTGAATGTATAGCGAATCAGTTCCGTTTTCTCCTGATCAGTATTGTTTATAAGTTATTTCTATTTTCTTATCCGTCTAGTCTACAAAAAGTGTGTTTTGTATTATGCTTTATTTTCTATAATTCTGTGCTTATCGTCTCACTCTAACTTGCCCTATATACCACGCATTTATATTTCATCTGTATTACCGAAGGTTTCTGTTTTTCTCTGTATAATTATTTTTTGTTACCGTAATATGCTTATTGTGTCGCTCCTACTTGCGTTATTTTTACATTGTAACATGCATTGTGATCTGATTAGTATTCTTGTTTTCCTTTCTCCTTTTTGTATAGTTATCTGTATTTTTAGCCCCTCCCCTCTCATTGTAAGCCCTGAGGGTACTATAAGTAAATAAATAAATAAATAAATAAATAAATAAATAAATAAATAAATAAATAAATAAATAAATATTACCCACTATTTAAACTTTACTTCAACACGCAGCTCAGTGCACCATTAGCAAGCAGGATATAGCGAGCGCAAATGACGCTTTGTATTGCGCTTCCTTCATCTTCTGTACCTTTTGTGCCACGGTTTGCCTCTCTTTGTCGTATGCTAACTACCCTATGTTGTTCCCTCCAAAGAGCTGGTTTAAGATAGGTAAATTGTTATATATATATATATATATATATATATATATATATATATATATTAGCCTGGTAAAACTGCACCAATTTAAAGTACCAAGCTAACTTTTCCCGTCAAATTTGTCATGCTATCATTCCCGTTTGTCATCTAAGACATTCAAGGTCATGTGTCGGGCAAAGTATTCTCGCGGGGCTTCACACGCACGTCGTTTCAGGTGACTATGTCACAAGTTGTCCTCGACTGTAGTCCTCGACTGCCGCGCAAAAAAAAAGAAAAGAAAAGAAAAAGTCACGGTAATCAAGGGTCACTTAGAGCGCCGTAATATCGTCGCCCCCTTTCGATCGCGTGCTCCCGGTGACATCTTCCACAAGAGCGCGCGCACGCACCGACGAACGTGCCCGCGTACGAGGCAGGAGAAGCGGTCGCGAGGGCAGTTGAAGTCTGCATACTCTTTGTTTTCGCTCCATCGGCAGCTGAAAATGACTGTACGCCTGCGGCAGAGTGGCCCGAAATGACGCGATAAACGGGGAAAACCACGTATATGCGGTAACGCGTAGACCTCGGCGCTCCCGTTATCACTTTTTTTTTCCCTTCTCTCAACAGGAGAAACGACGTTCCTTCCGGAGCGAGAGAGAACTTTTTTTCGCCCGGCTGATAGCGCAAGGTCGGCGAGGTGCCCGCCAAAGGTCGCCTCCAGTTACAGTCGGCGGTCCCTGTATAACAAGCTAACGCGCGACGCCTGGTCGCAGAGCGCGTCGTTTGCAACACAGCTCAGACTATTACTGTCCCGAAGTTGCCGAACGTCGCGACTTGGCACGCTGTCGACGAGTGGGATTATTTTCGTCTCCCGCTCTTGGTTTTGTTGTTCCCCTGTTACGTTCAGTCGCAGTAGGTTTGCAAATGCGGCAGACGAAAAAAGCTAGTGCAGGGCGTCCAACGTGCAAAGTGACCAGCGGACGAAATCATAAAGCTTTTTGTTCGCAAGTGCTCTTTGCTATGTAGGCAGGCCGCCTTGGTTAATAATGTGTCCAGCGTCAGAATTGGCTGCAATTTGCTTTTAGAAAAAAAAAATTGTAGCGTAAGAGCATATTGTGAGTATGGGCCCTGGGGCCCGCATTTACAAGTGTTCTTATTAAGAGCGAATTCCAGTCAATTCTTATGCTGGACATATTATTAGCGGAGACGACCGGCCAATGGCAAAAAGCACTTGCGAACAAAAAGCTTTGTGAATTTGGTCCCTATTCCTCAAAGCAACATAGGAAGGCGGGTGTGCGTAGACGATGTGGTGAAGGAGAGGTAATGAGGCCAGGATTAATAAACATTATTGTGCAGTG